>NC_141550.1:18647500-18830000 GCF_021556685.1 Rattus norvegicus | reverse complement strand
CAAACAAACATAATAAGTAGCTAGGTTTATGATCCAAATTAAATTTAAAATGAAGAATGGAGAAAACCACAAATATTCAAGATAGCCTTTAGTTTTAAGAATATGTGGGCTGGCAAGATGGCTTAGTGGGTAAAGGCAGCTACCACTGAGCCTAATGGCCAGGGTTGGACCCAGGACCCACATGGTGGAGGGAGAGCTCCCACAGGCTGTCCCCTGACCTCCATATACCTGCAGCACCATGCACGTCCTCTACCCCACACCCCACTCATGCTAAGTAAATGTCTTTAGAACGGGGTCCCCAATGGGGTTAGAGAAAGGACTGAAGGAGTTGAAGGGATTTGCAACCCCATAGGAAGAACAACATCAGCCAACCAGATCCCCCAGAGCTCCCAGGGACTAAACCACCAACCAAAGAGTACACATGGAGGGACCCATGGCTCTAGCTGCATATGTAGCAGAGGATGGCTTTGTTGGGCATCAATGGGAGGAGAGGCCCTTGGTCCTGTCAAGGCTCAATGATCCAGGATAGGGGAATGGCAGGGTGGGAAGGAGGAAGGGAGTGTGTGGGTGGGTGGAACAGCACCCTCATAGAAGCAGGGAGAGGAGGGGAGGGGATAGCAGGTTTCTGGAGGGGAAACCAGAAAAGGGAATAACATTTGAAATATAAATAAAAAATCAAAAAAAACAAAGAAAAGAAAAGAAAAAGAAAGAAAACTGCATGTGGCAAAAAAAAAAAAAAAAAAAAGTCCAATCCTATGCTTGATGTCATGTTAACAAAACTTAAAATGTCAGATTTTTCTAGAAAAAGAGAAGTATTTTATGTTAAACAAAAATCCAGGGTCAGAAAAATTACTACATAAAAGCACTCTAGGTATACACACCTATACCCTATGTGACCTGTAAGAGGTGGATCACGAGTTCAAGGCTAGGCTGGGTTACTAGTGAGGGGAAATGGGGGGGGGGGGCTTAGAGAGTCAGCTGGGTAAAGTGACTGTCCTGCAAACTCGAGGACATAAGTTCTGATCACTAGCAGCCATGCTTGTAAGCACATGGGTAGGAAGCACAGACAGGCCGGACCCCAAGATTCCCTGCATAGCCAGTCTAGCCTACTTGCTAAGCTCAAGACCACAGAAAGCCTGTCTCAAAAAACAAACAAACAATGCAACAGTGACCAAAGAACAATATCCAAAGTTGACCTCCAGCCTGCACTCAAGTGCACCTGCAAACACACGAAGTTGCACACACACACAAAGTAACTTTCCTACAGCCCAGCTGAAAATAAAGGTTACCGAGGACAGCCGACCCTGTGAACCCTCTAAGGAAGAACTATTTGAATCCTGCAAAAGTAAACATTGTATAAGAACAAGACTGAGCAGGGATGAAAGCTGCCATCCTGGAAGGAAAGGCTACGGGATCTCTCCAAGTAACCCTGTGATGGACCACTTATTCTCCTTCATGGTTTGGGTTTAAGAGATGCCTCAACATCTGAGAAAACTTGCCTTCCGCTACGCGAGTGCACGAGGAGAAAGAGACAGGCTAAAGGTAGTTCAGAAAGTTTGGCAAAAGATTGCTCTGTGAGAGGACAAACACGTGTTGTGAATTGTGAGAAGCGTAGGTCAGAAATGAAATGGCAAACCAGATCTGAAGCAAGAAAATATAAAGCTTGCAGCTGCCAGTCACGGGGGAAAATTAATATAAAACAAATAATATGAGAACTGACTCCACACCAGGCACAAGTACACAGTATCCTGGTATCTGAGGCCATTCACCCAAGTTCCTTCCGAGCATACGCTATGGGAGAAGAAAGGAGCATTCTCTCTTTCATTTCTTCTGTAAGTTATCCATTCATTGTCCCTGTGTTTTAGGCAGTATTGCCCTTTCCTGATAATGGTGTAAATTTATTTTGTTTTGTGAATAGTTACCCTGCAACAGTCTTACACATATTCGGGGAGGGGGGGATTGATACTTTTCTGTGAGTTTTACGCCTGGTGTTTTAGATAATAAACACTCAGAGTGTTTGTGTAGTCCACCAGAAGATGCTGCTTCTGATGCCCCACTAGAAACCTCTTGGTTCACTGGGATGAGATGAATGCCCGTCTAGAATTATAAAAGTATAAACAAAAGGAAGTTATCGAAGTTCATTCAAAGTCACATCAAAGGGAGCAAATTAAAACATGTATAAATTTGTACATCGGTGCATACATTCTGCTTGCATGTACGCATGCCTCTGAGTGGGGGCTATGTGAGTTATATGTGGAGGTCAGAGGTCAAGGTCCAGTGCCCTCTTCAATCCCCCTCCACCTTATTTTTTTTCTTAATTTTTTTAACCCTTATTTAGGGGACGGAGGATTGCCTGTGTACTGAGACATGTGTGTAGAGATCAGAGGTCAACTTGCAGGAATCAGGTCTCCTCTTCTGCCACACAGGTTCTGGAGATCAGACTCAGATTGGCAAGTTTGGCAGCAGACACACTTACCTGCTGACCTTAGCACGTCCACAGCCTTGTTATTGGAGATGGAATCTCTCATTAACCCAGAGGTCTCTACCTCTCTGGAAAGCTGGGGTTGCAGGCACCTGGCTTTTCCCCATGGGTGCTAGAATCGGACTCCGTGCAGAGCAAGCACTTTACCAACTGAGCTGGCTGCAAAGTAAGTTTGGATGTATCTCATTGGCATTTGTTTCTGTTTTATAATGGTAGTCCAGAGCGCAGATAAGTGAGCATTTACGTCCATGTAATAACATGTACCGAAACCCTGTGACTGAAGTGAGCTAGTCCAGTGAGCAAAAGCCCTACGGTGCGAACATGATGATTTTAATTTGATTGCCAGCATCTATGTTAAAAACACAGATGTCAGGATTGAATAAACGGCTCAATAGCAAAGAGCACTAGCTGCTCTTCAGAAGACCTGGGTTCTGTTGCCAGCACCCATATCCTGCTGCATGTGATGCCTGTAACACTAGCTTCCGGGGATCCAATGTGCTCTTCTGGCCTCCATGGGCAGCGAATACAAGTGGTGCACATATATTCATGCACACACATACACAGAGAAGAAATAAACACATATCTAAAAAAACAGTGCTAGTGTACATCTGCAATCCTGATGTCCTTACAATGAGATCAGAGCTAGAGAAAGACAAGTCAGCCAGAAGTTCATGGTCCAGGTAGCCTTGGGCACACAGCACGGCTAGAGCAACAGGGAAAACCCTGCTTCAACAAGGTGGAAATAAAGAACCGCCTCCTGGAAGTGTTCTACACACACACACACACACACAGAGAGAGAGAGAGAGAGAGAGAGAGAGAGAGAGAGAGAGAGAGAGAGAGAGAGAGAGAGAGATCTTACTTCTTAGGCCAGCAGTTCTCATTCTTGACATTTTCCCATAGACAATAACCAGAAATGTTCAGAGTTGATGTATGTTCAAGGAAGTTTACCATGGCATTCAGAACTACAGCAAAATTATAAGAGAATCAAATGTTGAACAAGTAGAGTACTTGGGAGGCTTATGTAAATCATGCAGTCTTCCCTGACCTATTTGAGACATAAGCCATGATGCTGTGAGGACTTGGAGATGACCGTGTATAACACTCACAACATGTCACCCAGGGATGGAGGCAGGTCTCCTGTGACACATCCCCGTTTGAAACTAACTAGAGACAAGAACTCTATCCTCAGGGCCTTGTGTGACTTTTTGCTTGTTATTTTTGTATATCCACTTTTCCTAAGTGAAATATATATAATTTTATATATTTATAATACAAACACACACACATTATCAGGAAAACCGTATACAGTGGGTAGAATAGACCTCTGGATCAATCTGCAAGGTAGAGCAAATGTCAAATGTTTTATTCTATATGTTCACATTACTTATATTTTAAGAAATGTTAATATAGTCACTGTGTAGCTAAACCTGAACTTATATACAGCATTGTAGACCATTAAGCACAGTCCCTGGGTCATGGGAAAAGTTCAGTAGATGTAAGCATGTATTTTTGACAGGATCCTGTCTTTCACTATTCTATGAGGATCTGTGAATCATTTTGGGTAGTGTGTGTGTGTGTCTATGTTTTTATGTCACTCTTACATATGGTTCCCTCAGGCACAGTCCACTTTGAGACAGGGTCTCTCACTGGTCCAGAGTTCACCAACTTGGCTATACTGGCTGACCAGTGAGCTCCAGGGAACCTCCTCTCTCCACCTCTGGAGCACCAGGACTCTAAGAATATTCCATCGCACCTGACTTTTTCACATGGAGTCTGGGACTTGAACTCAGGTACACGGGCTTACATGACAAACACTTTACCAACAGAGTCATCTCTCCAGCCCTCCCCTGGGGATTTCTAGTTTCCTCTCTTGAGGAATAATGTACACAGTATAAAAGAAAATTCTCCCTTCTTCATGTGGGAGATCAATGAAGAGCTAAGGGAACAGAGGAGAGCAGAAATTATCAACATCGTCACAGAGCCCACAGGGAAAGGCTGTGGCTCTGCTTCCTATTTACTGAGGTCTTATTGATAACTGGAACTGATAATGCAAAAATATTAACTATAGGTAGATCTTAGAGAAGGACTATAGTTAGATGATAGATAAAAGAAAAATGGATGGGTGGATAGATGATGGATGGATGGATGGATGGATGGAGATAGATAGATAGATAGATAGATAGATAGATAGATAGATAGATGATGGATGGATGGATAGATAGATGATGGATGGATGGCTAGAGAGAGATGGATGGATGGATAGATGCATAGATATAGATAGGCAAACAGACAGATAGATGATAGAAAGATGGATGGATGGATAGATAGATAGATAGATAGATAGATAGATAGATAGATAGATAGATAGATGAATAAAGAGATGGGAAGGATGGATGGATGGATGGATGGATGGATGGATAGATAGATAGATAGATAGATAGATAGATAGATAGATAGATAGATAGATAGATAGATAGATAGATAATTATTTGGATTTTAAACCTTTACAATTGAATGAGCCCATGGCTTATTTCATTGTCAGATGAAAAGTAGAAAACTCAAAGGCCAAAGATACAAAGTAGTAAACACAGGTTTGTTTGTTTTGTTTTGTTTTTAATCACACGCACGCACGCACGAGCCAGGGTGATGTAATAGAAACCTGGAATACTTAGTGAGTTTGAGGGCAGCCTGGGCTACAGGGTGAAGAAGTGCTTTGTAAGCAAATAAAGGAGGCTAAACAGGTGGCTCGGCAGCTGAGAGCACTGGCTGCTCCTCCAAGGGACCCAACTTTAACTCACAGCAGCCACATGCTACCCCATAACCGTCTGTGATTCTAGTTTCAAGGGTTCTGATATCCTCTTCCGGATCCCATAGGCACTGTATATAGGTTGTACCCAGTCACGCAGGCAAAACATACACAGATACACATTATATACATATACATAACATACAACATATAAGTACATGTTGTATACATATACATACATAAATACATATATTATACATATACACATATATGTAATATGTACATATACACACACACATTATACATGTATACACATAAATATAGGAAGAGAAGAGGGAGGAGGAGAAAAAAGCAGCAGACAACCTGAAGCTTTTAACAGAGCCACTCTGAATATTGTTAAGTCAAGCCAGGTCCAAAGAAGTGACTGCTAGAGAAACCAGGTAACTCAAGGGAGCATGGGCTGCTGATAACCACTCTGCTAATGCAGGACCTAAGAGTTAGCTTCAGCCTGCAGGGAACAGACAGCTCTACTGCTAGGTGAACAAGGGTCAGAGCAGTGTTTCTCAACATTTGGCCCTTGGCCACTTGGGTTTTGTTTTTTGTTTGTTTGGTTTTTTTTTTATCAGACATCCTGCATATCTGATATTTGCATTACAATTACAGTAGCAAAATTGCTGGCACGAGGTAGCAGCATGACAGTTTTATGATTGGGGGGTCACCACAACATGAGGAACTATATTAAAGGGTCACAGCATTGGGAAGGCTGAGAACCGCTGGTGTAGAGGAAGACTAGCTAAGCAAAGAGAATGGGCTCTATCGAGGAGTCTGGGTCTGGGTCTGGGCTGGGGCTAAGTGACCTGGAATTTGTATAGCTCCTGTGAGCCCCTGGGTCTGGCACCAAATCAATAGGAGCCACGAAGGGATTTGGTACAGTCCAGTTAAGGACTCCAGCGTTTATCCAGCCACCGACCAGCCGTGCAAACATTCCAGCAGGAGTTTTTGCCATGACTCATCCGGACCTGAGGCTCAAAACTATAAAGGGTGACCACCCCAGCTTCTAACAATAGTTGTTTTATTTTTAACTTCAAAGCTGGCCCTTGTAACCCAGAACAAACAAAAGAGAACGACAAAAGTAAACGCTTCGTGCATTTCTAACTGTTTCCAGACATCCAGGAGAGGCCCTCTGCTTTTTCCTCTTCTCTGTTATTTTGGTATGTCTCACAATGTGGAGAGTGATGAATGAACATGGGTCACAGGTCAGCGCCCGCTCAGACCCAAGGTCATCGGATGCCATTAGACGCAGCACGATGCTGCATGCATTGTTCGGATAACACTGCCCCGTGGATCACCTGGAAACGCTTCCTACTCGAAGCCTTCACATACCACCAGAGCCTTAGAGTCTAGACAATGCCAGGAGCCAGCCTCCAGTGAGCTGCAGAGGGCTGACAGCAACCCAGACTGAAATGGGGAGGAGGGAGAACCTTTGAGCATGTGGAAGAGACATGATCCTAAGCAGAACATGATTCGGTGCTATAAAGGTGAATTCAAGGAGTTAAGCAAATGATGATTTGATAGTATGAAAAGAAGATGCTCTATGCAAAAAAAAAATTTTTTTTAAACAAAAAGGCCACATGAGAACATCAGAATCAGCAGCAAATGACAGAAAGCAAAATGGAGTTGTTAGGCAAATGGCCTTGATGCCAGGCACAGCGACTTTGAATTATAGTCCCCATTACTCACAAGCTGAGCAAATATGAGCACGTCATTTACACACTGAGCCTCTGTTGTTTGACTCCGTAGAACGTAACCAACATTAGCACAGAGTCACCGGGCCAACTCAATTACACACACACTCTCAGTGTTTAACTACAGTGCCTCCAGATAGATGAGGTCTAGATCCGAACTCTGAAGATACAGGACCAAAAGAAACAGGCGCATCCTTGCTTACACACACTGTTCAGCTTCTCTCAGATGAATGGAGAAGAACCAGTATCTGTCCATGCAGCAGAGAAAACATGCAGCCAGTTGAAAGGCTATACCTTAGTTAGGGTTCTACTGCTGTGAGCAGACACCATGACCAGTGCAAGTCTTATAAAGGACAACATTTCATCGGGCTGGCTTACAGGTTCAGGGGTTCAGTCCATTATCATCAAGGCAGGAGATAGCAGCATCCAGGCAGTCATGGTGCAGGAGTTGCTGAGAGTTCTACATCTTCATCTGAAGGCTGCTAGTGGAAGACTGACTACCAGGCAGCTAGAACTAGGGTCTTAAAGCCCACTCCCACAGTGACACACCTATTCCAACAAGGCCACACCTCCTCCAACAGAGCCACACCTCCTCCAACAGAGCCACACCTCCTCCAACAGAGCCACACCTCCTCCAACAGAGCCACACCTCCTCCAACAGAGCCACACCTCCTCCAACAGAGCCACACCTCCTCCAACAGAGCCACACCTCCTCCAACAGAGCCACACCTCCTCCAACAGAGCCACACCTCCTCCAACAGAGCCACACCTCCTCCAACAGAGCCACACCTCCTCCAACAGAGCCACACCTCCTCCAACAGAGCCACACCTCCTCCAACAGAGCCACACCTCCTCCAACAGAGCCACACCTCCTCCAACAGAGCCACACCTCCTCCAGCAGAGCCACACCTCCTCCAACAGAGCCACACCTCCGAATGGTGTCACTTCCTGGCCCAAGCATATGCGAACCATCACGGGGTGCAAAAATGGAGATTGGCAGAGGGTGTTACGTTAGAGTAAGGCAATGGTCCTGTGCATCCATTAAGTGGGGTATTTATAAAGACATTATCTCAGAACCCAGAAAAGCATGCGCTGATGATGCTGATGTGGGTGATGCTGACTGAGGTGATATTGATGGTAATTGTGGTGATGATGATGGTGGTAGTAGTGCTGATGGTGGTGGTGGTACTTCCTTTGCTGGTGGTCAAGGTGGTGGTGATGTGTCGATGGACTCATCACAACCCAACAGGCAAATAATGGAACTAGAAGAGGCGTGGCCCCCACTAACTAAAGCAATGAGCGACACGATCGCTGCCGAGCCCATAAGGCGCTGATTAGGACCCTAATTTTCATTTATTAAAGCTTGCAGCTCTATTTTTAGATACAGCCTTCAATCTACCATCATTCACGAAAAGCTTCTCTCCAAATATTCTATTTCAGGAATGAATGTAATTTTTTTTAAAAGATAAAAATATTCTGTGTGCATGAGTTCCTTTTTACCCAGCCATCTTTCTGTTGGTTTGCTGCCTGCCAGCAGAGTACATATGATATTTTAGAGATTTTTCTGTGCAGGGCACTTGGAAAAAAAATCACATATGAACACTGAAATGGCAGAAATAGCTGGTAGCTTTCATTTCCACAGATATTCTCAAAACAGAGGGATATGAATTTTAATGGAAGCCGCTCTAAGCTTCCAGCCTTTTCTTACCTGTCTCGGGGTGAAGAGTTTGTGGTTTAGTCACACGCATGTACATTCGCAGTGTAAAAGATTTTTTTCTGTAACTTACATCCCTGTGGTAGAATACTGGCTTGTGACTTTTCTGAATTGCTAGCTACAGATTATTCAATGTTGGTAGGGTAGAGCATCCAATTATTCGATTGTATATCGTGATGTGCTTTGTAATGTGTTTCTTTATTTTGTATGTATATATGTATGTAAGCATGTAGGTATGTGGACACATGCATACCAACCACAGCACAGAGGACAACCTGTGGAAATAAGTTCTCTTTTTCCCCCATGTGGGTCCTGGATACTGAATGCTGGTCTTCAGTTTTGCAACCTCACTTGCGGAGCCATCCCGAGGCCACGCAATTGACTTTTGTTTACTGTGCAGAACACTCAGTTTGGCTCTGAATTTTGAAATCACGAACGTAGCTAAGATCGTAATGAGCACCCTACATGACTTGCAGCGCACATGTACAGTGGCTCTTCGAAGGGAAACCTACAAGGAAAACAGTATAATTAAAATGCATGTGTGCACACTAATCTTTCCTAGAAAAGGATCATGTTCCTGAGTAACTGAACCAAAGATACCTTTCCCAGAAGCAAGGAGGCATTGGATGCCACTTTTCTTCCTTTTCAAAGAGTACTGTTATATACGTTTGTCTGTTTTGAATTTTTGAGGCAGGGACTCTCAGCCCAGGCCTCCTGCCTCGACCTTCTGAATTACGGGCATGGGTCACCACGCCTATACCACACCCGGGGCTATTTTTCACATAGAGGTCTGTTTATTTCATGGGAATTATAGACCTCAAATAACTTGTGTACCAGCTTGGCTTGGCCAATAGGTCTGTCAAATCAGGTAGGAGGTACAGAGGTTCTTGTGCTCACAGATAAGCTCTTGGGGAACCAGGAATGTTAACACACAGACTGTCACTTCAAAGGGAGAGAGGTACAACCTATTTTCTGCCCACGAGGCTGGAAGCAGACGTGGTTAATAGCCTGGTGGCCTTTATTCTATTTGTGTGGCCAGGCCATGCTGGATCCTCCATCTGGTGCCTCTCTGGGGCATATTTATCTTAACCTTTAGAGCTTACCTCCCCAGAAGATGTTACTTGTACTTTATAATGACTTTCAAGGTAGTCACGGTCTTAAGCCTTGCGGTGTACATGGGATTGAGTTAATTATTGCCAGAAAATCATTTTCCCAAACTGTGTTGTGCTTAAATATGCCTGAAATAAACTATGGGAGTTCAGCATCTTGAAGTTTGAACCAATACCAGCTACTGAGTCACATTGACCCTGACTGTCTTCTTGCTCCTCAATGATCAACAATTTGCTGGCCTTGGTGTTTGCAGAGACCCCTGCAAATTCAAATTCAGTCCTTGCAGATGGGTCCCCAGAGCTCACTGGCCAGACAGGGCAGAGGTCACTTGGCATTAGACAAAGGTCTCCACGGCATATGCACACATCACACATGCACATGCTACACATGCACATATCATACATGAACACACCACACATGCACATATCACACACTCACACACCACACATGCTCCAAATGTACCACCGAGCCACTCCAGGCTACAGGAAATTCATTTCTGTGGATTCTCTAGCATACATATCAGAACAAGTTGTGAGCCACAACAGTGCCACGAGAACAAGGAGAAACAATTACATACTGCTGGCTGTGGGGAGGAAGATGACGTCATCACCTAAATAGAAAGAAACATGTAAACCAAATATTGTGGGGCTCCCTGAACTGATTAGAATAACGTGGGCATAGTCTAGTCATTTCTTTCCCCAACCTTGTTTATTTCCTAGAATTTTTCTAGCTAGACCTGACAGATAATAATCATATATACAGGGGATGGGAGATGGCTCGCTGGGTAAATCTGTTTGCTGAGCCAGCACGAGCACTTGAGTTAAATCCTCAGCATCCACAGAAGAAGTTAGATACGGTCCTCTGCACACCCGTAACTGTGGCACTTCATAAAATCACCGAGGGTGGTTGGTCACTATCCTACATGCAGGTTCATTGAGAAACTCTGTCTGAAGGGAATAAGATTCAGAGTGATACCCTGGGTTCGGTCCCCAGCTCAAAAAAAAAAAAAAAAAAAAAAGATTCAGAGTGATAGAGCAAGACACCCGGCATCCATCTCTGGTGCCTGAGATCACTACACACACACACACACACACACACACACACACACACACACACAACATACACACATACACACACACACCCTACATACGCACATACCATACACATAAATACACACACCACAGCATTTATAAGCATGTCACACAAACACACACACACATATACCACACATCTCATACATGTGCACATTTACATTATACCAACACATCACATATATATCACCATATTCATATCACACATATGTATAATATGGGCACACGCCACACATACATACACTATGTATACAAATACTCATACACACACACACACAAACACACAGAGAGACATACACACAGAAAGACTGACAGACACATACATACACACACACACAGAGAGAGAGAGAGAGAGAGAGAGAGAGAGAGAGAGATGCACCATGCACCAAGCACACACATTTTAAACAGTTTAAATAAAGAAACAGGCATGTATATTTTTGGAGATTACAGAAAAGAAACTAAAATTACTAAAAAAAAAATTTACTTGTAGTGATTTATAAGTTATCTCCTAATGAAGCTATTACCAAAAATACACCAGCTAAGAAAAATAAGCCAGTATGAAATGACAAAACTATTTGATTCACACTCATTTTTTAACACTTATTTACAGTTATTTCCTGTGTATGTGTCTATGCACAGATGTGTAGGTAAGAGGACAGTTTGCAGAGAGTGGGCTCTCTCCTTCCACCATGTGGATTCCAGTTGTCATCCTGAGACCAAGCACCTTTACCCTCTGCTATCTCTTAGGCCACTTGATTTGCTCTTTTAAGTGGTTAATATCACAGAGGCAGAAAGTTATATAGTAGTAGCTAGGGACTGAGCAGGGCATAGAAGAATTGTTATCTAAAATATAGTCTGATTTTACAAAATTAAAATGGTTCTTATCTTACTTTCTTCTCCTACCAATTTGATATAACAGACTGCCATAAGCAACTTATGGGAGAGAGACCTTAGTCTGGCCACAGTTCAAGGTATAATCAACCACAGCAGGGGATTCCTGGCAGCAAGAGCATCAAGTAGCTGGTCACATAGATCCACAGTAAGGAAGACTCAACTGTACTGTCTCCTTTGTATACATCTCAAGTTCCTAGCCTAGGGAATGGTGCCACCCACAGTGGAATGTTCTCTATTTGATTAGCCTAATGGATATAATACCCCACAGGCATACATTAAGCCTATGTCTCACATGAGTCTCATCAAGCTGACATATGGATTGGCCACCATGGTTCTGGAGACAGTGGTGGTTGTGGCCGCACAGCAATCCTGATGCATTTATATCACTGAGCGGTTTAAAACCAGACACAACCGTAAAGTCCATGGCATTTACATATCATCCAAATGCAGATGCCACTGTTTTGTGTCAGTGTGAAACCAGACTCAAGCAGTGACTTGTCTTCACATCATATAGATTCTGCACCACAGCCAGAGCAGGGGCAGAGTTCTCATCTCCATGACAGTGTTGACCCTTAATCCACAAACGCTTTAAGATTGCAAGAGTCAAGAAAGCTGAAAGTTACTGCTCACATATTGACCTTGACAAAAAGACTGCAAAAACAAGGGCTTAAACTTAACACAATCTGCCACAAATTCAGAAGCATGCTACTGCCGTGTACCCTAGGGGACTGGGGCAGGCACATTCACCATTTGACTTGAACTCCTGAATTTTTTGACTCCTGCACATTTAAATTCCCATCACACTGGGACTGCCAACTCCACTTCCGCTGCCGATCACAGAACTCATCTCTTATCATCTGGCAGAACCGCTCCCATGAAATGCTCGCGTTTCGAGCATCCTGAGGTGCCGAGGACACTTTGAAAAACGTTAAACAATAAAAACTGTCAGAGATTACTGGAAATGGAAAACCAGCCAAGCCTCTTGGATGGCATTTTTTTTTTCTTTTAATGCTTGGAACAACCTTCCCACACCCACTCCCACATCTATCATGAAAGCACATTCACCTTAAGTCACTTCTCAGTGACTCTATAATGAAGGCAGGGGAGGTGCAGTGTGAGGGAAACAAAGAGTACTCTCCATCCCACCCCCAACCCCGAGCAAGGCTTGGGGATCATCTATGCCCACCCCAATTATTCTACTCATTCCCCTTTTTTCCATCTTGCTCAATGAGCTAGTGTTTTCCCATGCCCATCTCTGGATTAACCTGTGCCCGCAGTGCCTGTCTTCACTCTGAGAATCCTCAGTGGTTCCAGGATAACTGGCTGCTCTGAATGGGAGAGGGACTCAGGGGGTGGGGGTGCCCACGAGGACTCAGCCAGGCCAAGTGTGATTCACGGTGCTCCTGCTGAGAAGCTGCTTCTTGGAGAGGCAAGGGGTTGGTCATGAGAAGGAGTCACAGGCAGCAGCAAGCCTTTCCCTCAGCACACGTAATTCAGCAAATATTTACCGAAGACCTACTAAATGCCGGGCAGGCGTAATGCCAGAGACTGGGGACAGAAATATGCCTAAGACGTGGACCCAGGGAAGAAACGGCTGGGGCTGCCTATAGCAACCGCATTCTCAGGGAGTCATCGGAACACTACCAGGTGGCAAAAATAGCAGCTTTGCCCTCAAAAAAAAAAAAAAAAAAATCCGAGTACACATTCGTCAGCCAGCTCCCGAGCAAACATTACACACTGGAAGGACAGATTTACAACAAGCCCGGTATCCTCTTTGGAGACTCTCCTCTTTAGAACTCCAGTTAGCACAGACTCCAGACACATAAACGTTCCAGTGTCCCCTAAGAGACAGAAACCAACTCACACCGATGCGAATGTAAGCCTCGAAAGATCGACGACCACAGGCCTGGGGCCTACCCATACGCTAAGCTCCACAGACCTGCAAGAGGGGACTCTCATTTGCAGAGGTTACCCCGGTGCCTAGCACAAGGCTTGGCATAGCACAGGTGGTTAAAAACATTTTCCACATTAGAATTGTGGTTTAGCCACCTGTGTATTACTGTAAAAGTCAACGGTTGAAGAATCTGGTGTGGCTCATCTGAAGAAACAATGGTGCCCATAAAAACCCAACTCCTGGTCCCTTAACACCAGGCCATGCCATCTTCCTTTGGTATCTGGGAAAGACAGATTCTGGCTCTTTGATGGATGGAGGCTAAAACCGTAGATTCCAAATCTTTTCTGTTAAAATGACATAGGATTGGCATAGAACCTACACACACCCCAGGCTGGAGAGATGGCTCAGTGTCTCAGAGCATTCCTTGCCCTTTCAGAGAACTCAGGTTCAGTTCTCAGCACCCACGAGGCAGCTAACCACTGTCTGTAACTCTACTTCAGGGGATCTGGAACTTCTTCTGACCTCTGTGAATTCCTGTACACATATGGCACACATACAGAAACTCAGACATCTCCACACGCACGTGTAAAATAAATACTATTTTTTTTAAAATGGGAAATTAACTTTGGGCCTCGGGTGGTTGAATCAGCGTATGCAAGACCAAAACATAGAGGGTGGTAATCACGTCTCCTGGGACCTTTCAAGAGGGAGTTAAGGTAAACTGAGGTTGTCTAGGTGGCCCCTTACCCAGTATGACTGGTGTCTTTGTATGAAGAGATTAAGATAAAACACCCGAGAAGACGACCGGAAGACTCAAGAAGAATTCAGTCCACAAACCAAAAAGAAACATCCCAGAGGAAGCTGGTTCCGCTGACCTTTTACCTCAGACACCTCACCCACACAGTCACGGGGAACAAACATCTCTCTTTCCAGCCCATCCTTGGGGCATCTTGTTACAGTAGCCCCAGAAAACTGACACAGAAAGCCTACAAGGCCTTATTGAGGACTGAGGTCTGGACCGGGAAATGCTCGTGACAGAAAGTCGGAGTGCCCACTCATGGTCCCAATCGGACATCTTGGTTAAGCCTGTTCTCCTTTAAACACACACATTTGGATCATAAGAACGGCCAGGGCCAGGGGACCTGGCCCTTGATATCATTCTCCATAATGAGCTCATGGCTTCCTTCGGAAATAGCTGCTTTTCTCTGGCTACAGTGAGTCATCGCAGGAGGTTCCCCAGGTTTCCCATGAACACCCTCCAACATCCTACCGAAGATGGGATCTTCCATTAGCATCTCTTACCACATGGACATAGGCCCCGCCACTCAGCTCCACCAGACTGCCACACTCGGAGGGACTTCACCTTGTGAGCAGCAAGCCGAGCATAGGAAAGAGCAAACAAGAACAAACAGGCAATGGATTCCAGGTGCGGTGTGGTCTGAGAATCCCCCAACTAGAAAGGGGCCACGCCAGAGTCCAGCAAAGAGAAATGAGTGCCACCAAACGTTAGGCAGCTTAGTGGTTTCCCCGGTAATATTAGCACTAATGATTACAGAATCACCAACACTAGCCCAAGGGAAGATAACACAGTTCACACTCTTGGTCCAACCTCTGTAGAGATAGATGCATAGTGGACTACGTTCAGTCGCCATTAGTCTGGGCACTGCCTGTCCGTGTGCTTGCTGCAGCCTGGAACTAGAATGTTGCCCCAAAGGTCCCCATCTTGGCTTGGTCATGTGTACATTGGGAAAGTTACAGAATATTGAAGAGATGAGGCATGTTTGGAGTTCCTCGAGCCATTCGGGTCATGCCCTGGAAGGAGACTATGGAACTGCAGCCTCCTCTTCTTCCTTTCTGTCCTTACTAGCCATGATGTGAGCAGATTTTGTTCCATACACGTCCCTGCCTCGACACACAGTCCCAAAAGCAATGGGGACACACTGGTTATAGACCAAAACCTCCAGAACGGTGAGCCAACCCTTCCTCTTTAGAAGCCTATGCTCTCATAATTTTTTTTCCCTATAGTGAAAACTGATTAACACATGACCCCAATATCAGAGGTGCTGGGCATTTTTAGATTTGATTTGTGAGGTTGTTTGCTCGCTTTGTTTTCGTTAACCATAACCTGAGGCCCAACTTCTCCCTTCTCTTAAATCCATGGACCACCCCTGGGCACTTACCGAAGTTTCCCAGAAGTTAATCTAGTAGGATTCATGGACTGACATCAGAGAAGTGCATATTTAATGGTAAAAGCCTATTTCAAAAACAGAAATATAATAAGATTGTCTTTACTTCATTTACGTATTATTTTAACCAGGCCTGGTAGCCTAGACCTCTAGCCCCAGGGACAGCAGCAGCTGAGTGGGTCACAAGCTCGAGGCAAAGCCTGGATTGGAGTGGGTTTGGAGCCACATCAGGTACCTTATATGAAACTGTAGGTAGAGCTCATTGGTAGAATACCTGCTCAGCCCTTGGTTCAATCCCAGTAGAGCCAGCAAGATGAAATGAAGCTTAGGTAACATTTTGCTTTCCTGTTATTTTTATATTTGTCCGATGAAGTTGGGCAGGCTGTACAATCTCCGTGTGGAAAGAGCAAGTTTTGAAGATTCATTCATCTTTAAAAGTTAATACTATAAAAGTTCGGATGCAACGGAGGGAGACCATTACAGAACCCACGAAGACCAATTCAGAGTTGTGGAGCCCAGTCGCAACGGGCGCACCTACAAAACACCTCCTGCATGCAAAGCTCAGGAAGCATTGTGGAAGAGGGGGCGGAAAGACTGTGAGAGGCAGGGGATTGGGGAGTTTCTTGTTAGACTGTGGCTCCTAGATAGGTCAGAAGCTACATCTGTAAAGACTCACCAACATGACTACCTAAACAGGAGCTGAGTAAGATCGACATAGGAGACACGCTGGTGTGGGTTGGGGGAAGCCACTACAGGCCTCAGCCCTACACAAAGGACTGAGGAGTAAGGACTGTGAGAGCCCGAGAGATCATTTTCCCTAGGGAAGAGCCACCAATTGTTTATCCAACACCTTAATGGTCAGTCCTGAAAAACTATGTGCAAGTAACAGTATGCAGATTAAACAGGTTATATTCAGGAATTCATATTTATATTGTTATGCATACATACATATGTGCTTGCAATAACGATTAAGAAAAAAGGTACCACGAATTTAAAAGAGAGCAAGAAGGGGTGCATGGGAGGGCTTGGAGGTAGAAAGGGAAGGGGAAGTAACATAATTACAATATAATCTCAAAAACAAAAGAAACAATTTAAAGTTACAATGTAATGAGTTTCCCACAGAACTCTCTCTCTCTCTCTCTCTCTCTCTCTCTCTCTCTCTCTCTCCCTCCCTCTCCCCCCCCTCTCTCTGTGTGTGTGTGTGTGTGTGTGTGTATCACAGACATCTAGGTCATATCTGCATAGACAGGTTCATAGAGCTAAAATGGCTTTTAAAATACCCTTCCATGAAAGCATCCACCACCCCATGGGGATTCCCTTACCCTAGGGGATTCCCTCCTCCTCATTCATGTGAAAAGCCCTCAGGCCCCTCTACACGGGTTGATTCCCTTGACATCCCAGATAAGCAGGAAAAAACAGCTCGAACTCTTCTGAAGGGAAGATAGAAACCATGCTGTGCTAACACCAGGAGGTCCATTCACCAGTGATTGCCACCTCCCCCCCAACAACAGTCATGTCCCTTAGGAAATCCAAAGGCCCCTTGAGTGGATGAGCACATGGTTCACACCTTTGGACAGCCGTGTGCTGACACACTCAGTGGGTTGCTTCTCAGTGTCTGTCTGTGGGAAAGCTAAGAGAGGTGACCCTTTCCATGCAAAAGACACCAGTAAAGCAAGCGGTCTTTCGAGAACTCAATTCTGCAAGGTTCACACTGCCTACACACCTGTGTCTCCACTCAGCAGAAAATACAATACGACATGCCTGTCCTCCCCAACTTAAAAAAAAAAAAGACACATCCTTTAAAAATGAAGTTCCCAGGCTGTAAATGAGCAAGTTAAGAAGCCACAAAATCACAAACACTCGGATACGTAAGGAGATGATGATACTTGTCAGCAGATATTAAGGCAATAAAAAGGGAGCTGTTCGTAGGGAGTACGATTCTAAATACAAAACGGTCAGATTGATACTTCGAAGGCTGGTTATTAATAGAAAGAATCTTAGAGAGGTTTCATTATGCAAATGGCTCGTATGTCTGCCAGAAAATGTATCCATAACACTTGGCATTTTCTCTGTAGCAGAAATTTCAAGGTACCTCACATTGGACCACAAGGGTGCACCGTGGCTTTTAGCATGCAGTGAGAGGAAAGTTTCCCTCTTAGATGATCATTAAAGTAAGTCATAGGTACATGTGTGCACCGGGCACAGTGCTGACTATTTCCAATGCAGTGCTTTGGAGCAGGACTGTTACCCACACTGTACCATTGGGATCTCAAAGGGTGACATCAACTTGCCCAGGATCTTAGACAGCACAGATAGCAGAACCTGGATTTGAACTTGTGTCTGTTCAACACCAGCCTATTCTACTTCTCAGTGTAGCATTAACCTAGCCATCTAGTACCCTGAACACAATGTCTCAGACAGTTGGCAGTTATGAGTAGGAGTGGGTTTACAACTTCGAGCAAGTTAAGAAGCCACAAAATCACAAACACTTGGATACGTAAGGAGATGATGATCCTTACGAGCCATCCATGGGCACACATCTTTTTTTTTTTTTTTTTTTTTTTCCGGAGCTGGGGACCGAACCCAGGGCCTTGCGCTTGCTAGGCAAGCGCTCTATCACTGAGCTAAATCCCCAACTCCCCTATGGGCACACATCTTAATACCAAATGATATTTGCATTTGTTCCTTCAACGTTAAGTGTCACACTTTGATCAGCTCTTAATCTGTTGCAAGGAATTTATAATCACATGGGTGTCATGAACCTAACTCCTATAACCTTCCAATGACAGATTATGAGTGACTCGATCCATGTGAAGTTTCATGAACAACACACCCTGCCCCCAGGAGTGGCAATGTGTGTAGAGGCCAGACTATAATCCAAGTGCCATTCCCCAGCCTTCCTCACCAGCCTGGAGTGCTCTGAGTAAGCTAACCTCAGTCTCCGGGTTATCAACGAGCCCTCGAGATCTTCCTGTCTCTCCGTTCCCACACTGGGGCTATAAGCCCAAGCCTTCTCATGACTGACACGAGGCCTTTCAGTCCTGAGGACTGAACTTGAACTTGCACGGCAATCACTTTACTGAGCTATCTATCTCCCCGGCCCCCCTCTATTCATTTCTAAAGTCTCCAGGACACCTGCCTCATTGCTCCTCTTTCAGGACTTCAGGGCCCTTCCTTTCTTTAGTTTTAAGTGGTTGAAGTCAGTGTCCCCAAATCCCAAGGTGATTTCAAGCTTTCACCCCAGCCATACACCATCCCCAGAATGGTGAGCCAATAACCATTTTTGCTCAGATTTCCTACATTCTACACTCCATATACTCCTGAAAGCAATGTTTGGTTTTTCACAGGTAAACTACACGCCAAGCCTCTGAAGGACCACGAGAAAGCAAAGATTGTCTCCTGGTACTGGGCCCATGCTTGAAAATGGGTGCAGGCTTTGCTGCATCCACAGTGTAGTTCGTGACTGCTCCCAGTGAGAGGCTCTTGCTTTGGACCCTAACCTTTTCAGTCCATGCACAATGGCTTCCAAGTACTATCTCTGCCCACCCCCATTCACTGGTCTTTACCCAAAGAAGCCCCCACCCCGGCCCTGTGTCCCATGTGCTTGGGGACACCTCAATGGGAAAGGGACTGAAGCAATGTGCTCATGGGAGGGCTGCCCACACTGTGGTTCACTGGTAGATAGCCCTACATGGCAGTTCTAAGGGCTACCTCTAAGAATCATGTGTAAGCATCGGTCAAGTGCGTTACAAGTCGGTAATGGCAGTGTGTGTGGCTTAAGGTTTACAGGAAAAAAAGAAAAAGATGCATTGCTCTCTGAAGGCTTCATTTGAATTCATACAGACAAGATTTTTCCCAGTGACTCAGAACCCATTCTTATCTTCCAAGCGAGCATGTAGCCTAGATCATGGGGAGCCTTAGGATGTGAGTGTCATGGTTGCCAAGACAGAAAAGGCAGTCTCTGTACTACCACTACTCCCAAAGGCAGGGGGGATCTTAACAATGAGCGTAAACAACAGAACAGAAGACTTGCTCTGCCAGCATCCCATGTCTAAGGTTTCCCACATAGCAACCTCTATGGAAACTTCTAGAAAGCAAGGAACTGCTTGCTGGTGCGAAGTTTAACAAACAAGCACATCTTATGAGCGGAAAAGTAGATGATTAATCCTCGTTTTTGAAATCTGTTACTGTCTGATTTTTTTTTTAAAGCCACAGTCACTGAGGAGGCTTGCAGGAATCACTTGAAGTTCTCAAGCTCAGAATGTGCCTGGGTTACAGAATAAGCTAAAAGCTAGCCTGGTCAACTTAGCAAACTCAAAACTTATCTCAAAAACTAAGCAGAGGGCTGGGATGCAGCCAGTACAGTTCTATAACACACACAGAAAGACCCGGGCTCAGGCTGAGTAGAAAACAGCCAACCAGCAAAGCAAATAGCCCTTCGTGTTTCCAAAGAGAGATCAAGATCCTCGTTCTGTAAGGTTCTCAATTGACAGACTTATATACAAAATATTATATATAAAATAGTTAGGGCTAGAGGAATGACTCAGCAATTAACGGCACTCTCAGCTTCTGCAGAGGACCCTCTTTGATTCCCAGCACCCACACAGCAGCTGGAAACTGTCTACAACTCCAGCTACAAGGCATCTGCCGCCCTCTTCTGGTCTCCTCGGGTACTGCATGGATATGATACATATCACACATTCAGGCAAAACATCCCCTATACACATATAATATGAAAACAAACAAACAAACAAAAAACTAAAATAAAATTTAGAACTAGGCATAGTAGCATACAACTGAAGTTCATGACTTCTGTAGCTGAGGCAGGAGGACCGCTGGGAAGTTCAGGGCTAGCCTGATCTATCTAGCAAGGATGAGGATAGCCAGTGGAGCCATGAGAAACCTCTTCTGGTATTTAGTTTTTCTTTTCCTGGTTTGGAAGGGAAGGTCCTTGAAACAAAATGCCACTACCTACATTACTCTTCCTTGTGATAATTTTCATCCCGCACCCACACACCCAGGTCTCCTTCTAGCCCACACTGGAGTCTGTTAATGATTGTCAGCCACCTGCGGTGATTACACATGCGCTCTGCCAATGGTCACCATCACCTCTGCTCCTTACAGAGGCAGCTGCCTCATGTGTTGGTCACATGCTGCCACTGCAAGGCAGAGTACAGGAAAAGGCACATCTCCCAAGCTGGAGGAGGGCTGGCACCATGCATGTCCTGAACTCTTTCTACAGACTCCAGACCAAGTCCCTGAGCTAATTAACAGGAACCTGAGGGAAGCTGGTGACAGAGTGTGAAGCTCCTGCCACTCAGGGAAGGGAACCCAAGGAGAAGTGGCCTCAGGGCAGGCTACTGGTGTGACACTTTATTTACTTTGCAGACTATCATCTTCACACTCGGGTGAGATTTTTTTTTTTTCTCCTAAGGTTCCAACTTGCTACTAATTACAGCAGTGCCTGCACTAGAGCAAAGGGATAATTTGTCATTTTTCCATTTGTATGCCACCTGGTTGTCATCCCGAGAGGCAGGGACATTCCTCAGCTCCATGGAACAAACCTGCAGGCTGGGATGGGGGATGGGGTGGGGGGAGTTGATTGACCTGAGGGGTGGTTCTTAGTGTTTAATCCTCACAACCTAAACATAGCTGCTGTTCATGTCTTCCTGCCCCCTTCCCCTCCCCCCCCCATTATATTTGTGAAGCAGGCTGGCTTTGATCTCCTTGCATCCACCTCTGGCTGGCTAGGATTATAGGAATATGCCACTATGCCCAATTTATGCTATGCTGGGGCTAGAACCCAAAGCTTCCTGCATGCTGGACAAGGAGTCTCTTATCCTGCCCTGCTTCTTTCTTCTTACAAAAATCACTTCATCCCTTAACTCCATCTAACAAACCTACCCTACGCCGTTCTGGATCCAATGTCATCAGTAGATGCGGTGGTCATAATCTGCACAGGCCTCCTGCATAAGCTTGAGCAAATGACTTCTTTCTCTGAGCCTGGGTATACTCATCTGGGAAATGGGGGTGGGGCTGGGGTGGGGCAGTCAAAGAGCTGCCTTGAGAATTAGACATCTGGGAGGTATGTGTGTGAGATACATGTATTAAGTGCACATTACGGACTCAGCACAGTGCCCAGAAACACAATTAAGGCTGCAGAAGACGGCTGCTATCAAGAGCTCAGCACAATACGTGGACACGGATAAGCAGTCAAAAACTGCCCGGTGCTTTTTTGACCACTAGCATGCTGGTCTGTCACTTGGGTTTAAGTTTCCATCAGTCTCCATCACTTATTAAACTCTAGAGACATGGGGCTGTTCTAACGTACTGCCCAGAAAAGGAGGCCAGCAAGAAATGAGTCCTGACTAAGACTCGGAGTTTCACCTCAAGCCCCAAGCCCCGGCAGCTGATGACAGCCCTCATTCAGATCTGCAGAGCTCCTGGGAAAAACAAACAGGGCTGACTCTTTATGCTGGGACCTTGACAAGATAAACAACTGTGCCCAGATCCAAAAGAGAATTCAACTCAACAGGACTTCAGAGTGAAGGCTACAACTGACTGTGCCCCTGGGCTTCCAGAAACATCTGAGAGACAAGGGCAACAGAATGGATGGATTGGAAGCAGGAAAACCAATCACACACGGAGGGCAGAGTCAAAGCAGAGGCTTCTGCTCTGAGGAAGGAGTAGGGGCAGTGTTACGGATGGGAAATAATGGCTCTAAGGGAAGTGTTTTCAAGATGCAAGCCAGTACACCTGAACTCAGACTGGTCTTCCCCTGTAAAAGTCACCAATCATAGAGAGAAATCATAGCTTGTGTGTGCTCTTTAAAATAAGAAAAATCTATGTGTCTAGGGGAATGTGAGCATCTTTGGTGAGGATGCGAGTACCTGGATGTGGACCTTCGGCCTTACTGGGAGTGGTGGTGTCAGGGTCTCTCAGTGAGACCAGAACTCATCAATTCATCGAGGCTGGATTGTCATGTGACCAGTTCCCTTGGCTAGCCAGGCATTAAGCCCTTGAGATACGCCTGGCTGTATCATCCTAGCACTTGGCTTTAAGGGCACGTGTCAACACTCCTGGCTTTCTAAAAGGGTGTTGGGAATCTGACCCACATCTCCATGCTTGCATGGCAAACAAGTTACCACCTCATCCACGTCCCCAGTCCTACCTTGGGATCTAGGCCACCCTCAACATCACCGTGATCCCACCGCAGCCGTGTTTACACCCTGATTCCATCACCCTGAGTCTGCTCTCATCTGCCTGAGACACACAGGATTTCCTTTCTTGAAGGGATCCTCCGAGCATGGCCTAGAGACTACAGCCTTCCTCTTATGAGGAAGGGCATGGATTCCAGAGAAATGAGTAACTTTGCCAAGCTCACGATGTTAGAAGCGAAGCAGGAACTGAAAGCCACACGGTGAACCAGCTCCTTCCTCCCATGCAATCAGGTTTCCCACTCTTTGCTGTCTGGTCTTCCCTGCTTCTTGCATTTGCCAACCCTGTAGGGCTGCTAAGTCATGGAGATGCATTTTGGTGCCAAGCAGGCCACTGGGGCAGACCTACCTGGGGGTGGACAAGTCATGTGACCAGTTCCCTTGGCAGTCACCCTGTTCCCCATCACACACGGGGGCCTGCTGCCCACACAGTCAAGGTTCCTCACAACCACAACACCACCTAGGCATGGTGTGTGCACATTTACCATCAGGAAAAGATTTGATCTTCTGGGCCTGATGCTCATAAAGTTAGGCAAGACGTTGAAGAGATCTCGGCGGAGGTCTTCCGAAACAACAAAATTATCATCAAATCCCTACAGTTCGCTAACATAACACTTAATTGGCTGATACATGGTACTACTCATTCATTTAGCACCTTTTCATAGACAAGTACTTGATTCCACCTTTTAAAAACAGGTTTAATATTTTTCAAAGTGTTTTCTCTCCCAGTGTTGCTCCTGCAGGAAATGTTGCTGCTTGATTATTGGGTGCATTAAAAAAAATTAGGTACATGAAATTATCTTTTCTACCAAACAACAGAGTAGAAACATTAAAGGAACTCTGGGAAGAAAAATAAAAAAAGGGAGAAACCAATTCTGCACACTTGACATCAACAACAGATCAGTCACCACCAACAAGGGATTTCCTAGCAGGAAAACGCACGTTGGAGTTACCAAGTGGAAGGATAGAGACATTGTCTCACACAATAGCAGCTAAATTAATTCTTCTTGAGGTGGGGCAGGACAAGCTAAGGAACTATCAAGTTTGCTCCCCTCCTAAGCAAGCCGGCTAGGCTATACCCGACTCGAACCGAGAGGAAAGTCAGATGGGGGGAATTCCCTTGAAAATATGAGTCATAAATGTGATTCACCAGCTTGGAAAATTCAGAGAGCAATAGCTGTGAGTTAAACCCGACCGTGTTATTTGCTGAGTACCTAAGATACACACTTCCTTGTAAACACCTAGTGGGGGGAAGAGGGGGGTGCCACACAGCCTTTCATTTTCCTCTTTTGCAGACTGGCAAAGAAAAAGATTTTTTTTCTAAGTTTCACAAACTAGTATGAAAGAAAGTTGAATATATCTCATTAGCATATGCGTGGGCATGGCTTATGCATATTCATCATTGGGGAAGGATTCAGTCAGTCAACCAGGCCTGAAACTTAGGAACTCCAGGAAGGGGTTGAAGAATGCTGGGTAGAGACAGTCTTTGGAAGCAACAGCTTACAAAATTATCATAAGAATCAGCCACAGGGTTTCCGAAGGGCCTGTGCAAGGATTTGGAAGTAGAAGAACTGTGGGTTCAAGATTGTGTCCTGCCCACACCTCAGGGGTAAAGATCTCTGTGACTACTGACCAAGATCCACACATGTCCATCCATATTGTCTCCTCACCACTTAGTTAGCCTAAGTTATTTAGGACACATTTTTTTGTTGACCTGGAGTGACAAATAGAAATGCTTACATGTGGTTTTAGATAAGCTGTTGATGAATGACTGTGTGTAGCTTGGCGAGCCGTCAAGAAAAGCCTAAACTCCCCTGCCATTTGTTACACATCGAAGCGCCATGTGTGGAGACCCGTCTTCGGGTTCCTTGGAGAGTACGTTGGATGAGCGCTGTGGGACACCTAAGGTTGGTGGCTACAATGGGAAGCAGAAGTGATAGGAAGGCACACAGAAGCCCTGAAGTTGGTCAATGTAGAGGAGAAAGCCCTCAATGACACCCCAGTGCTCTGTTCCTGCATCTACGTCTAACACCTGGAACCCAATCCATTTAGAGCAGCAGTCCTCAACATGTGGGTCACGACCCCTTAGGGGACACATATCAGAACTTTACAGTATGGTTTATAAGAGTAGCAAAATTATGAAGTAGCAACGGAATGACCCGGGGCCTTGTGCAATCTAAGCAGGTCCTCTGCCACTGAGCTGTGTTCCAAGCCTTCCAACGCATCTCAGTAGTGACTACAGAGAAGAGGGAGGACGGGGAGGGGAGAGAGAGGGGAGGGGGAGGAGAGGAAGAGAAGAGGGAAGGGTGAGGGGAGAGAGGGGGGAGGGGGAGGAGGTGAGGAGATGGAGGGAGAGGAGGGGGAAGAGGAGAAGGAGAAGGAGGAGGAGGAGGAAGAAGAGGAGGAGGAAGAAGAGGAGGAGGAGGAGGAAGAGGAGGAGGAAGAGGAAAACAACCTCTAAGTACTTCAAATCAGACCAAACTCTTTGACCAGAAGAACAACATGCACGTCAAATACACTGGAGGATCACAGGCTGAGGGAAGTCCAGTTGAAGCTCTGCCTTGTTGTTGTGGAAAGACACCCCAACCTCATCTACTTTCAGGAAGTAGATGAGACCCCTCTGGGTTCTTTTCCTGTGGGGTTTTAGAGCTTCGGTGTGAGGGAAGCTCAGTCGCAAGCAGCAACTGCTCTCGTGGACGTCTGAAAATAACGCACCCATTCTGACACAGTGACTCACACTCCTTTCAACTGTGGCTCATAAAAGATGTAAATAGAAAAAACAGTGTTCACCTCTACTACAGATGCACTGGCGGAGAAGAATACTCCCGCCTCGAGTCACATCAGCACCAGTGGGGAAGGCTATGAGTCACCCATTTCCAGGGGTAACATCGGTGTCACTGACCACTGCTGGACAGACGCAGGTCAGGTCGGCAGAGTGACTAGTTAGAAAAGGAGTTCACGTGTCACGGAGACGGTGGTATCCAAAGAGCTAGGAACCCTTTCTACCAGGCTCTACAGAGATGCAAGCTTGGAGAACACTGCGAAGAACTCAGGCCAAATAGGAGCTAAAAAACGAGAGGAAATCAGAGCCAAAGAAGAACAGGAAGAACATGAAACTGTGTGGTGGTGTTTTCTTGAGCTAACAAGAAGAAAGGTTGAGGTACTTCCTTCTCCAAGACTCTAATAGAGCCTGGTTTCTGAAATTAGAACGAGATTCATAATGTATTAGTAATTATTTATACAACCGTGTATCGACAGCAAACGCTCTACAAAATAAAACCGTATTTCAAATGCCACATTAAAAGCACTGTATTAAACAAGTGAGCTAAAAGTCAGGCATAGTGGCCTATGGTTATAATCTCAGCACTCATGAAGCAGAGGCAAGAGAACCTGGGTTCAAGATCAACCTGGGATAGACTGTGAGTTCTAGACTTGTGTAGGGTATGCAATGTGACCCTAGATTATAAACAAAACAAAACAACGTAAACGAACGAAAAACAATAACAACAAAAGTCAGGAGCCAGACAATAAAAAAATATAATGTTGGATTTGGACTGGTATCTTTAAAAACCAAGTGCATAGAGACATAAGGCTGAAGAGAGGAGACAGGTATGTTAGCTATACTGTTAATCCCAGCTCCCTGGAAGCAGAGGCAGGGAGATCTCTGTGAGCTCCAGGCCAGCCTGGTTCATATTGTTCCAGCATAGTGTGGCCTACATAGTGAGATCCTGTTTCAAATAAACAGATGGAAAAATAGAAAGGAGAGAGAGGAAGGGGAGGAGGAGGAGGAGAGGCGAGGCGAGGCGAGGCGAGGCAGGAGGTCTCTAGGAACTAGTAGAGGAAAGAGGAGGAAATTCATGGTCCAATAGGTACAGTTTGTGTTTGGAATGATGGAAGCCTCTGGAATGGATAGCAGATGATGAATGCCCAACACTGGAAATGTATACAATGTCACTGAACTATATACTTAACAACAGTATGAATGGGTGTGTGTCTGTCTGTCTGTCTGTCTGTCTGTCTGTCTGTCTGTGTGGTTGGCTCTCTGTATCCAGGCAGCCTGCTTCCATAGATTCAACCAACAGCAAACAGAAAAGATCTGCTAGGAAAAAATTGCAACTGTATTTTCCGCAAAGAGATTTTGTTTTGTTGTTATTCTCTTAACAATACTAAATAACAATTATCTTCTTAAGACTGAGATTATTCCAGGTGTCATAAGTAATCTAGAGGGGGAGTAAAGGGTCTGAGGGGATATGCGTGTAGCATCTGCAGATTCTGTGTGATTTTTATATAATGGACTCGAGTACCTTGGTATTGGTGGGGGTCCTGAATCAAAGGATACAAAATATAATTGCCCTAATTGAGATAGATAGATAGATAGATAGATAATAGATAGATAGATAATAGATAGATAGATAGATAGATAGATAGATAGATAGATAGATAGATAGATAGATAGATAGTCCAAGGAAATCCTTTGCAAGATAGCAAGCTGACACAGACTGGGCTGTATGATTCCCTAATTAAAAGTACATAGGTGTGTATATGTATACATACAGAAATACATAACAGATGCATACCCACATACATACACGCATACAAGAGAGATAGACACATAGACATAGGATATATACATACATACATACATACATACATACATACATACATACATAGATGATAGACACAGAAGATTAGTTAGATAGATACAGAGATGATACATAGATACGCTGAATAAAATGATCCAATTTAGGACAGTTTAAATGTAGCACATCTGGCTGTCAGCTAGCTCCCTAGACAGTGCTCTAAGCTCACTGTCTCTCTCTCCCTCGAGATGAGATCAGGCAAGTTCCAGGTAAGGCTGGAGATGCTACAACTCTGACTACTCAGTAATAGGAGGTAGCCATAGGCATTCCTGCAAAGTGAGTACAGCTGTGGATAAGCTAAGGGCCTGTGTACCCATGCCAGCACGGTTGCAAAACACAACTCCCAAAAGAGACACACTCGAAAGGTTTGATGTTTTAGCAAGTCTCAGAGCAGACTGTCAGAGCAAAGGCAAACCCAAATTGTGTCTTGTAAAATATAATATAAATCTAATATTAATTAGGTCGAGTTTACATAATAATTTTCTTGTGGTTTCACTGGCCATGGCTTTTGATACTGTGAACTAAACTTCCTCTGTACAAACCAGGCAGCCTTGGGAAGCCAGTGCTGCACTGCTTGTTGCTATGTGTCTCAGTGCTATAATGAATCTGGATTCAATCAGATGGAGGAAGAAAAGTGCTTGCCTTAAATATCCAGGGCCCCTGCTAGGCACTCACTCCCAAATCTATTTATTGTGAAGGGCAAACTCACTTTGCAGGCTCAGTCTAGGATGCTGGGCTCATACCAGTGGCTAATTTGACTGCCTCCTGCAAATGGCCACCTGCCAGCAGCATCACTTAAGACTAACGCTGGTCCTGAGGCCAGTAGAAAACAATTTCTTCCCCAGCAACCTCAGCAAAGGCGATTGTGTCCTTGCGGGGCTTCAGTGGAGAGCAAGAGGCTGCCTGCTTAACAACAAGAACTGAAGCCAGGAGAAGAAACTACTGTGTGAAGACTATAGCAGGCAAACTAAGACTCAGGGTTTGAATCCTAGCTTCATCATCTATAAGCAGGGTCACACTCTCCAGTCCCAGTAGTGCACGCCATTATGATAACATGTAACTTAAATGTAAAGTAAATATCTCTTTAAGACATCCCGTGAGGAGGAAAGGAGATGAGACATGTACAGGAGTAACTTATAGTGGGGTGATTTGTATATGCTTGGCCCAGGGAGTGACACTTTTAGAAGGTGTGGCCCTGTTGGAATAGGTGTGACTCTGTTGGAGTAGGTGTGTCACGGTGGGTGTGGGTTTTAAGACCCTCCTCCTAGCTGCCTGGAAGTCAGTTTTCTGTTAGCAGCCTTCAGATGAAGATGTAGAACTCTCAGCTCCTGCACCAGGCCTGCCTGGATGCTGCCATGTTCCCACCTTGATGATGTTGATGGATTGACCCTCTGAACCTGTAAGCCAGCCCCAATGAAATGTTGTCCTTATAAGAGCTGCCTTGGACATGGTGTCTGTTCACAGCAGTAAACCCTAACTGGTAGGACAATGTGCCAAGGGCCTTTTCCAGATTGCCAGGAGCTAGAGTCACCTAGGAAACATACTTCTGGATATGTCTATGAGGATGTTTCCAGAGAACCTTAAATGAGGTGGGAAGACAGCCCTCCTCTGGGAACACTGATGGCACCCTTCCTTGGGCTGGGGTCCTCAGCAAAATAAAAGGGAGTGGGAGGAATGCTAATTGTCACCTCCTCAGCTTCCTGACTGGATGCAGTCGACCCCCATTGCCTCAGCTGTGAGTTGACCTGGCTGCCAGGCCTCATCACCATAATGGGTTGTGCCCTTCAACTGTGCACTAAATTAAGCCCTTCTGCCCTTAGGCTGATTTTATTAAGTACTCTACCACAGCCATGAGGACAGTACCTCATGCATAGAGCCTGCTCACTTCTCTGTCTTGCCTTCTCTAATCAAAGCTACTACAACAGGAATTTTAGGGAGGGAGTTAACTAGAGATGGAAGTCAGGACCTCATCCCACTCAGAGATGCTTTCGTCTATGCTAAGGACACCAGGCATTCTTGGATCACCTGCAGTCCCAATGTCACCATACAGACTGGTCTAGACAGTCCACAGAGGGCAGTTCTGGACAAGAGCCTACTACAGTGGGAAGTAGCTGACGCTGTAACGACAATGGCAGGAGTCTGCTGGCTTCCCATGTGTTCAGCATGAGGCATTCAAGACCACAACAGGGTAGTGTAAGACTCAGTGTCTCCTCACACATGATGGACGGTAACGGAAGCCCTTAGCCACTGGACAGTGCATCAGAGCACCAGAGAATAACTAAGGGGTAATATGCAAGTCTGAGCTCATTGACCCAGTCAGGCTGGGTCTCCTGAGCCATCTTTGAACCAAGTTAAAGGTCTGGAGTTCAACTGAATGCAATCTGGGGGAAGAAAAGTAAGATGTTTGGGGCTGGCAAGAGGGCTCAGCAGGTAAAAGTGCTTGCTGCCAAGGCCTGTGACCTGAGTTCAAGCCTCGGGACCTATACAGTGATAGGAGAGAATTAATCCCTGCCTCGGGACCTATACAGTGACAGGAGAGAATTAATCCCTGCAAGTTATCCTCTGACCTGCACTCTGGAGTTGTGCTGCGTGCGTGCGTGCGTGCGTGCATGCGTGCGTGCGTGCGTGCGTGCGTCCACACAAAGTAAATAAACTTTAATAAAAACATTGAGAAAAAGAAAACTGAAACTTCTGAGTTTTAGTACATTACCTGTGCAGGACAGGCAAGTGTCAGATTCTATGACATGCTACAGAATGATATTGTATGTGTCCGAGTCAGTCTATAATCAGCACGGGAAGACTGACCCCTTCGTGAATCCGGGAACAGGCCACCTTTTGTCTTGATTTTATAGACAAAGAGACTGAAGACTGCATCAGAGCATCATGCAAAAACGACACTTGACAAGTTGCAAGGTGGAATTTATCTTCCCCACTCACTGACACCAACTAAAGAATTAATAGAAAAAATCTGTTGTGTATCCTGGAGAATTGAGCGCAGCCCTCCCCACCCCAATACGAAGATAGAGCTTAAAAGACATGCAACTGGAGGCCGGGGAGATGGTTCGGTGGTTAAGAACATTTCCTCTTCTTCCACAGGACACAAGTTCAATCCCGGGAAAGGGTTCCCCCAATTGTCTGTAACTCTAGCTAGCTTCAAGGACATCTACATACAGGTATACACACACATAAATAGAAATAATACTAAAGACATATAACATGCCTCGTAGACTCACTGCCAAAAAAAAAAATCTAAATGTCTTGATTATGATATAAAAAGTGAGGTTTTTGAGGGACATTTTCAACGTAATATATTTTTAAAAAAATAATCCATCCTGCTTTCCTTTATAAAGGAATGCTCAGAGAATAGACATTAATTTTGGAGATGACCTTTCATTTACTTAAGCCAAGTTTTTTTTTTTTTTTTCTCTCTCTCTCTCTTGGTATTTTAGCCAAATAGAATTCTTAGAAATAGAGGGGGGGGGGGAAGCATCAAGCATATTCCTGGAGCAGGGTAGCCTTTCAAAACTGAAAATGTTACGTCAACCTTTTTAATGTTATCCAGTCTTGACTTTTTAAATCCGCTTTAAAAATCCCACACAGTCCCGCGATGCTGCCGGTACAGCAAGTCCCATTAACCTGGGTCCCAGCTTGGGGGCTATCATCTTGGATGTCACGGAAATGCTAGAAAGGCCATTTCTAGGAACTTCACAAAGATGCTTACAAGGGAGCAGACATGGCTGCATCTGTTGTTAAGTTTAACCTAGGTTGTTTAGTTTAAATAATTTAACATTAGATCCAAGCATTTCCATAAAACGGTTTAGTCAGGAACATCTTTTCACAGTTTTTGAGAAATAGGAGTAAGTGCTGTAGATCTGGCCGGTGGTCCAGGCTTTGCCTAGTGTGTTAGGGAGCCCTGCGCTTAGTCCTCAGTTCTGCATAAAGTCCAGACCCAGGCAGACAAACAGAATCCCAGTGCCTGGGAAACAGAAGAAGGATCACAAGTTCAATGTCATCCTTGGCTTCAGACGGATCAGGATGGAGGGCAGCCTGTGCTTCGTGAGCTCCTATCTCAGGATGCACCAACAGCAGCAGCAAAGAATGCTCCTTTTGGAAGGTGCCACAGGAGCCCAGGGCAAGCGATCAGCCTGATGCACGGGCTGGGGAGGGGAGGAGGCAGCAAACTGCAAATCATCCCACAGGAGAAACCGCAGTGCTGCGAGCGGATGGGAAGACTAGGGGTCCAGCAGCAGACAGGGTTCAAGCTGCCGACTGATCTGTGTCTCTAAATGAGAAGCCAGGGAAAAGCGAATGTGACAGCTTCAACTTTATACTTAGCCTCAAGGTCAAGTTCAAGGGGGTCCGTGGGATTTCTGATTGGAGCCATCTGAAGGGGATCTGGAAGTGAGTGAGTTCCGGGTCTGAAGAGATGGGAATGTTAATGGTCTAATTCACTGGCACAGAGTGAAGTCCCTGCCACACAGCACACCATATACAGAGACATGGACAGACAATGTGCACACACATGCGTTTATGTACACACACACACACACACACACACACACGCACGCACGCGCACACACACACACACACACACACACACACACAAACACACACACACACACCAAGGAAAGCATGTGAAGTAACAGGATGCGGCTTTCCCAATTTCTTTCAACACTATCTGCGCCAGCAGCAGTAGTTAAAATTCTAATTTCTTTTGATGGACAGAAAATACCTCCCTTCAAAGCTCTCAGATTGTCAGTAAAGAAGAGGACCCATCAAATCAATCAACACCTGCTTCACTGATGCCTGCTCTAAGCAAACCCATACCATTTCCTAATGTAGTATGCTTTTGCTCAAAGCTAGACTTACCCACGCAAGCTTCTCAGAAGGACTTCTGCAATCAGAAGCTCGTGATGTCGTCGGCTAGAAGAGTGAGTGCTAACACATCTGACAGAATCTAGGTCCTGCTTTCCAGAACACTGGCTTAGGTGTGTGTGGCACCGATCTCCTCTAAGCTGGAACACTTCTAGAACTTTCTAAGGACGCCTGTAGTAAGAGTGGTGAGCATATTGTCTCTCGTTTTGTCTTTTGAGTTTCTTACACTGTAGCCTATACTGGCCTTAAACTCACTGTGAAAGCCCAAGCTCGTTCCAAACTGATGGTAATTCTTCTGCCTTAACCTTCCAAATGCTGGGATTATAGGTGTGTTTGGCTACCAGTGGATCTTTTCCTACTAACACCTGCTTTCCCAAAGCAGTACCTCAGATGAGTGCCGCTCTGGAAATTGGACAGCTCTCAAGGACACTTTGTGGCAAGAGGCCCAAGCCACATGGGTTCTAACCGGGCAGATGCTCTGCTTACAAGATCAGCTTTTCTTTTGCCCACTTATAAAGAAAGGTGGCTTCTAAAAAGGATACATGCTATCCACCATTAAAGGACACCCACCCCCCCCAACTCAGGAATGCTAGCTAGCTATGGCGGTACATACCTGCCATTCCATCACTTGAGAGTCAGATGCAGACAAGTTTGAGGCCAGCACGGTCTACATAATGACTTCTAGGCCACCCATTGCCAGCTACACAGCCTGCTAGTAGGACAAAACCCCACGTTTTACATTTCCTTTCATTGGTTATTCTTCTACCTGAGAGCCTTTTAAGAAGGGCTTAAGTGTATGTATGCAAACTAGACATTTCTGCCCTGCAGATGCCATCCAGGGCACTTCCCTTTCGCATCACAGCTCTCACAACTATGCCCACATGAATGAGAAAAGCCACACAGAGAGATCCAGCCTGGTCTCCATGACATTCATGCTCAAGAGTCTCTTCTGCTGCTGGCCTTGCTTTGGGAGCCCACACCCGTTTGCCTGTACTTAGAGAATGTGAGGAGAATCTACCCTGTTTCACTTTTCTCTTACTAATCTCCTAAATTGGATGAAAGGACAAAAAGGTGTAGCTCAGTGGCTGAATACCTGTTTAACATGTACTCGGTCCCCGAGTCCATCCCAGCACCAAAACGAAAGCTGTAATGGACACCTGGGAGTATCTGCTTTTCCATCACTGCCCTTGAGTGTGTTTTCTCAAGCAAACTTAAGTCACGAACAGCCTGCCTTCTACAGGCAAAACCGTGGCTAAGTAATAGGTGAAGAAGGGGTTGTAAATTGTTTTTATTTTAAAACTTGATCTTAAGCTAGATAGCCAAGGCAATCTCTGTCTTGGTCTCCTAGACACTGGGATTATGGGTAGGGAGCATGACACCAGCATCAAAAACAAATGAGATGCACTTGGTAAATTACGATATCGTGAAATAGGCCTTTGCTATTGGTCTCCATTTTCCTGGCTTACAACACTTAAAACTCTTAGAAGTAACCAATGTCCTTTGATTAATTGACTTGATATCTCCCCAGCTTCAGTGTGGGACACAGCAAGGTTAGATTTACAGGTCAGGTCATTTAGCCTATCTCCTAGTCTTAGAGGAGCCGGGGACTGCGTTGATGTCAGTGGCCAATGAGGTTATAGGTATACTTACACAAGGAGGCCTCCATAAAACTCAAAGGGCCGAGTTTAAGGATACTATAGTTTTGCCCACCCAGAGAATGCTGAGGCTCTACACCCTCACTCTCTCTCTCTCTCCCTCTCTTCCTCCGTCCCTCCCTCCCTCCCTCCGCTCTTCATCCTAGCGCCCACCCTCTTCTTTGCAATGCCACTTATAACATGCCAGTACAGTCAGCAGCGGCATACAGCTGTGTTATCACAGCAAAGGCAAGTATTACCTTGTAATCTGCGAGTCAAATCTAGCAAACTCATTCAAACCCAGGAGGCAGGTGCAGGGAATCCTGCCTTGTGTCTGGTGGGCCGGAAGCCTGGTGAAGCAACTCATCACCCTGGCAGCGCTGCAGGACTGACCCCACCTGACGCCATCAGAGTGAGTTGTTCTGCTTGCACACATGCACAACGATGTGTTCTGCCTCCGAATAGACAGTAGGAGAAACCGGGTTTGCCTTTCTCATTATCCGTTCAGCGATGGTCATCTTAATAGATTCGTCCATCCTGATGGGCCCCATCAGCCCTTCATAGAACGAGGAGGGTATTATCATTTCTACTAGGGCAGCAGGCAAACCACTGAGGAGTTCTGCCAGAAGCTTGGCCACCACAGATTTCTTTGGAGTCATGCAAAGCCAGGTTGATTACCCCATGGTTCCGGGACGGGTGGCAGGGCAGAAGGAAGAGGAGCCAGATGTCATCACTGTAGTCTGTTAACGTCAGATTCAAACCCAGACTCTGCCACTGCCACTGGTGTATGGCCACTGGGGCTTAACTTGGGTCTCTTTCCCTAACAGGATGGCTCTCCCGCCACTCAGTCTGACCACCTGAAAGTCCCAACGGCTGAAAGAGATACAACTCAGAATAAACTGCTGAGGGCAGCTGATATGGCCTTGGGAGCTGGCTGCCCTTCTGTGGCTCTCCTCCAGCTGCCCAGCACAGAGCGAGCAGATGTCCCCTTATACCAGACCTCAGCAGGAGCTGCTGTTACAAGGGACAGAAGAAAGAGACACTAGAGTGTTGTCCAAGAGCCTCTAGCTTGGGGGTAGAGGATGTTTAGCTGGAACTGGGTCTCCGAGAGTTTATATATACTGACTTCCTTTCCCCAAAATGGTGGACAGGATCCCTCAGTTTTTTGTCATTAAAAATTGATAAATCAAAAAGGTGAATGTGACTCTGGTGAAGGTTGCCTAGATCAATAAGGGAGCATTTCGTCGGAACCTTCACTGTACTCAGACCTGCAGGTTCTGCTGTGGGCAGGAGGACAGGAGAACTATTCACCATTAGTCTCTAGACAGTTGTTTGAAACTCCAGTAGGCAAAGAGTTAGGCGGGGCAAGCCATTTGAGCTTCCCCACCCCCAGAAATTCTGATTGCTTCAGCCTGGTGTCACTGGGTCTTTGACTTTATAACCACATCCTGGTGAATCAGAAATAGGAGGTCTTGAGATGAGACCACCATTGAGAAACCCTGGCCTGTGACATGGGTCCTATCCTACAGCGGGCTGCAACCTAAATGGGGTACCAGCAAACACACAGCTCTAGGTCGTGCCTGGAGGTCCCAGACATTATTCATTAGCCATCTGGGATCTCAGGAAGAACTTATAAGAGCCTGAGTTCTGGAGAGCAAGCCTTGTCCACAGATAACCCCCAGCAAATGTCTTCTTCAGCAGGTTTGTGATTTCCTACGGCCCACCGCACACAGTAGACATATGGGGGAAAAGATACAGGCTAGGATGCCCCACCAGACAGGAAGGACGCTCTACCCAGGGCAGTCATAACCTGGTGTCTCCAGATCACACCCAGTCAACAGTGTCACTCTTCAGAACTCACGTGGTTTCCTGATCCTCAAAACTTGGCATTTGTTAGAGAGAGAAAACGCTGTTATGAAACCCGAAAAATGTGCCACTCCAAGGCAGACAGCCAGCTGCTAACAAGAATGATGTGTGACCGTCATTTGGACTGCTGTTCACAGCTCAGCTTTCAGGAAGGAGATGTTTAGCAAGAAAGAAAACCAGAACCTTCTTCTCAATGGAAAACAAAGGTTGAGGCTCCATGGAGTGAAACGGCTTATACTCTGTCAGCCACACAGTGATAAAAATCTGGGACCTCAATAGAAAGAAAAACAAAAAAAGGAAGGACAAGAATTTAAAAGACCCTAGTCTTGTTTATTTTAATACAAAATTCATGAAACACCCCTTTTTTAATGTCACAAGGGAGTTAAATTATTAACCACCGAATCTGAAAGTCTACTGCTTCACCAAAAGACAGTAGAGATGCGCCTCTTAGGGACTGGACCCTTTCTTCTATAATTGCTCCTAGGATGATCTCCCTAACTCCCTGCAAATGATAGTTTGCCCCAGGCACCCAATAAACTCCACCAGAGAGAATGGGAGACCACAGTTATTCAACTGTACTAGAAGGCATTGAGTTTTCAATTTGCAGGAGACCAGGGAGATCAGTAGGACACACCCACTTTTAGGGGGCAGTCATAGCAGGTGCTGTGCTCTCCCAATACCCTCCACCATAGGTGGAGATGAACAGGCTGGGATCTGAGGATTACTTCTGGGGAAGAAGCCAAAAAGGCACCCTGAGAAACCTATATTGTTTCTGTCTATCGTTTAGATATTTTCTTTAAAAAAAAATACATATTTAAAGCTTAGAATTCTTGGACTGTAACTCAGACCAAGACTGTCACTCAGGGGACCAAGAGCACCAATAAACAAAAGGACCAAGGTCTACGTTCTACAGCCAAGATGGTCACTATATTTCACAACCACGTATTATAAATTTTAGAGAAAAACAGGAGTGAGGACCAAAAGGTCGCCAACATGAAGAACAGACCAAAAGCTATGAAGGAAATACTAGCCATCCTGATCATAAATGACATACCACATACATCTTTCAACTGAGCCTATCGTACGCCATGTTTACAGGTTACACAGGCAGCCCTTGTTGAATGTGGTCTGGAAACGACTGATGCCAGCTCCTCCTTGCTGGTCCAATATTGATTATGGTATTGTGTAAGGTATCACCAGATAGCTACACTCCTCTGTAGGGTTGGTTGATCCCTTATGAATTTGGCTAAAATGGACCCTATGGAGCACACGGATTAGTTACTGTCTGTGTGAGAGTTGTGTGGGCGCTGATGCTGTCGTTCTCGCTCTTATTTGTTGGGTTTTTTTTTTTTTTTTTGGTTGGTTCATTTGTTGGTTTTGTTTCATTTTTCCTAACCACATGTGTCTTGCCCTGAAGTCGTATTGCTTGAGCTATGGGGGGAAAATAGCTATGCATCTTATTCACTAACCGATCCCGGAACACCAAATAAATACTCCACATGAATTTAAAACAGGTAATCGCCAACCCCAGTGGGGTGACTTACCCCAAACCATTCCTGTTTCAAGATCATCCACGCAGGCTGGAGTCCACTCTGTTTTGCTCAGGGTCTACTGTAACCTGACTTTTGCCGTCTCTGCACAGATCCTTTCATTCCGTTCCAGGATGCTGCAATCTAACAAAACCAAACAGCAAGTCAGAGTGGAAAATGCCACTTCAAGCAGTTGGTGATTATGCAGGGGAAATCCCTGGGCGTTCTCAATGTCTACCTTATATGTCAAACAAGTGTGTCCATCAGCTGAACAAAGCTATCACAATCTTCTCTACAGTGGTGCCCTAAAATACTGGAAAGGAAGGAAGAGAGAGAGAGAGAGAGAGAGAGAGAGAGAGAGGGAGGGAAAAGAGAGAGAAGAGGAAAAGAAAGAAAAGAAAAAGGAAAGGATAAAAAGGAGAGGGGAAGGGAGGGAAGAGGGGAGAGGGGGAGAGCGAGGAGAGAGAGAGAGAGAGAGAGAGAGAGAGAGAGAGAATGAATATGAATATGAATATGAATATGAATAAAGCGAACCATGCTGGGCAAGACAGTATTCCCAGTAGACCTGTGCTCGCAAACTATCAAGTTTACCAAGTGAATGCAGTAAAGGAAAGATTCTTCAGGTTTGAATAACGAAATATAATACCTTCTAGGTATCAAGGGTAGAAAGTAGAGAACATTTTCTGCTGTTGTTGCTTTTTTAAAATCACTCCTCCAGGCTGTTACAGTCTGAGACTGCTGTGTGTGATGCTGTACGCCTAGAATTCCAGCATTCAGGAGGTAGAGGCAGGAAGATCAGGAGTTCAAGACCAGCAAAGGCTACACAGGGGGCTTCTGTGTTTAAAAACGCTATCCTGAAAAGTTTAGAAATGAACCTAATAAGTTAATCTGGCTACTTTCTTGGCTCTTTGTCATGAAAATATTTTCAAGACTATCTTACTGCTTGAGCTATGGGGATGGGGGGGATAGCCATGTATCTTATTCATAAAAAGATCCCAGCACACCAAATAAACACTCCACATGAGATTAAAGACATGTAAATACCAATGGCAATGGGGTAACTTACTCCAAAACCTTCCTGCTTTCAAGCTCACTCATGCTTGAATGAACATTCATGTGGTTGATGAGCAAATATTTTTTTTTTAATACAGAGCTTTTAGGATAGAACAGGAAAATGATAGCAAGAGAAAGGAAATTTCCATTTTGCGCTGTGCATAGCTAGTTGATGGGTTTCCCCCACCTGCCTCTTGATAAACTTGATAAATACCATCTCCTCCCAGGGTGGGAAACGCTAATCACTGTACATGGTAGGTATGAAATGAACAGTAAAGGTATTCATGAGTCCTCACCCCGTCTGGCAACAGCTGATGGGGCCTACACTGGAACCGCCTAACATACAGCTCATTCTGGAAAGTTCTTTTCCTTCATAAGCTGTATTAAAATCCTTTTGTCCCCAGGTACGGTTCCAGTTTCTCCTGAACCATGGTTAAACCCTACTGTTTTGTTGACTGTGGCAGCTTGAGAGTTTGGAGGTCAACTTCAAAGGAGTTGGTGCGCCCCCTCCCCTTTAATTGTTTCAACTTTTCAGTCATTGTCCCCTGTCTATTTTGAAGGCCTGCGGGAGGGCTGTCACCCAGTTCTGAGGATGGTGGCTACATCGTGCTCTAGCTGTAGTTCTGGATGTTGGAGGAGAGATCCTGAAGACAGACACTCTGCCCCTCTCCCAACTTTTATAAGAAGACTTAGTGTGTCCAGGCAACATGTGGGCAGACATCAGAACTAAAGCTGAGCCCCCAAGAGCCCAGCACAGTGAACCTCGGCTGCAGTCCTTACAGTCGAAAGGTCGCCACAGATTTGAGGCTAGGGTAGTCTTCCTTGCAAGTTGGGAGGTGGCCAGGGCCACATAACAAGAGAATAGGAATGGACCTCAAAACGACAACAAAAACACAAAATAACAACAAAGAGCCCCCAAGAGGGTCTCAATGACCTATTTTGTTTGGCTCAAATTTGAACAAAACATGGTCTCTAACGCAGAATGGAAGCAACGCAGGGCCAGGCCCCCGATCATCCCTCTCAACCTATTTCAGCTCCCACGTTTTGGTCTTTGTGTCATGGCTCCCCCCAGGCACAGTATGGATGAAATGCGATTCTCCCCAGCCCCTGCAGTTGTCCATAGTGTAAACGGATCTGTTCTTCATTACCAGTTTCCATTTTAGAATGTAAGGGAGCTAAGGCAATGTCTGAATAAACTTTAAGAATCTCAGAAGGGCTTCCGGGATGACCAAGAAAGCTACCATCCTCACGTGTACACCTAGATCATTGGGATAACTAACACTACTCTTTGTTCTCCTGCAAACTTTGTCTCAAGTACTCCTTGAGCTAAGGATGACCTTGAGCTAAGGACAATCCCCCTCTGTCCATTACCTTCTTCAATCTATGCTGTGCTAAGGATCAAACCCAGGGTATCTTGCATACCAAGCAAACACTCCCAACATCCCCAGTCCACAACTGACTCTTTGATAGACTTTACAGGTTACTGCTCTATGGAAAAGTCGACATTTTCTAAGAGGACTTCCAGGGGCATCTGCTTAGATCCATGTGCCCAATTCCAACGGCCAAGAGACAGAAACGGTGGGGGCGGGGGGGGGCTCTCGGTCAACACTCAACCAAGTGAATCGGGCTTCAGTGCCACACAGTGCATGTCCAGTCTGGAAATGCATGTGACAGGAAACAGAAATGTCTAGAGGACATGGATACCACAGAAGGTGGGGTTATAAGAGAACCATTCTTCTTCTGGGCAGTTCTCTTGAATGTAACTTACCCCCTTGTTGGGGGAGGCAGTATGTAGTAGTAACACTGACAGAAATCAAGATGAGCTTCTAAGTTCAAAGAAAAACTGTCTTGGAATTTGGAGGAGAAAAGGGAGAGGGCCTTGGTCTCTCAAGTTATTAGGGGGCCATCAAACTTTTTTTTTTCTTGAAACTAAAAATAGCTCCTGCTTTCGCTCTCACGGCCACCAACTTTCTCTCTGGGTCTTTTAGAATTAGACGAATTCTCTGTCACTTCGTTTAACTTCTACAATGAATCTCCCACCCACTCTGGAGAGCCATCCACATCTTAAGGACACAGGAAGTGAGTCAGGGCTCCTGACTAGACTTTGGGTTGAACTCTTTTACGTTAATCGACTCATTTAGTTCTTTCGCTTTTATTTTCTTTTGAGACACAGTCTTGCCTGAGAGCCCAAGCTGGCCCCTGTCTCCTAGTGTAGCCCAGTGTATCGCCCAAGCACTGGGATTATAGTCCTGGAGTACTGCCTTCGGCTCTCTTTGACTTTTAAAGGATATTAAAATCATCTAATGTAATAGAGAGTGGCTTTAAACTAAAGAAGCTCACCCGGCATCCTAACATTTCTATTAATGCACAGAGCTCAATTTTCAGATTTGCTTTTGTCCTTAACAAAGAACTTCATTTCTGGATTATATTGCTGTCACCTGTCTGTGAGCAAAATCCATTTGTATGTAGAGAGGGGGTGGGGGATCGGGGAGGTAGAAGGGGACTTTCGCTGGCTACCAACGCCATGCATCTGGAGACAGGAGAAGCAGTGCTCATTCAATTTACAGAGAGAGAGAGAGAGAGAGAGAGAGAGAGAGAGAGAGAGAGAGAGAGAGAGACAGACAGACAGACACCATCCAAGGGAACAGCAGTTTCCATTTTCCACATCCCACTGGGGATGGAATTAAAAAGGATTCATTTTATGATTCTCTGCCGATCCTCAATTATACACACTGGAATGGGTCACAAAAGAGCACCACCAAGCTGGACAATGTAGTACTTACTTATAATCCCAGAAAACAATAGAGAGGCTGAGGCAGGAGGACTACTGTGAGTTCTGCTCAGTTCTACCTGGGCTAGGTAGTGAGCAACGAACCAGTCAGGGCTGTATAGTAACACTTTATCTAAAGCAGCAACGGCAAACCCCTGAAAGTCCTTTTAAGCAGAAACTTCCTAAGCAGGGGCTGAGGGGAAGCTCAGGGGTAGAGTGAATGCTCATAGACAGAGGAGGCCCTGGCTTCCACACTCAGCGCTGCACCTCCAGGAACAAGGTAACGGTTTTGTTTTCCTTGGGATGAAACCCTAGGCTCTACACATGCTGGTAAGTGCTCCGCCATGGAGCCACATCCCCAGTTCGAGGACAAAGGAAACCCAGCCTGCTTCCTTTCCCCACCACACCCTTCACTGCCAACAGCAAAAGAAACAAGCTTGAGTTTAACTTCATTGACAAATTGCTCTTGTCTGCTGGTTGGTGTCGCTGTAAATACAAATAAAGGGGCTGGGCGTGAAGCCTAGTTAGTCCACTGCTTGCCTGGTGTTCTTAGTCCTATCCCCAGTGGTGCATAAACTGGATATGGTGGCGCAGGCTTATAATCCCAGCACTCAGAAGGTAGAGGCAGGAGGATCAAAAGTTCAAGGCCATCTTTGACTACAAAGTGATTTTGAAGCCAGTCTGATACATGAGGCTTTTTCAAAAAAAATAAAGAAAAGCAACAATAATACAAAATAAAATGAGACATAAATATGGTCAGAGTCCCGGAATTGGGGGTAGGAGGGGAGAGGGGAGGGGAGGGGAGGGAAGGGGAGGGGAGAGGGGAGCTAGGAGGGGAGAGGGGAGGTAGGAGGGGAGAGGGGAGGTAGGAGGGGAGAGGGGAGGAGAAGCCTATCAGTGGGCATGTTTGAGTATTTGATGAGAAGCCATGGGGATGGAAACCGGCCTCTAGCGGGTGTTCAGATTGCATAGGCATTTGGGGGATACTTTTCTGGAGGGTCATAAGCACCCTTGCTATGTCAATATAAGCCAAATGCAATAAACCTTGCCAACTGTGAAACTTGCTTGCCAACCTTGATCTGGCTGGATAAATTTTTCAACTAAAGTCTTAGCCTCCTAAGCAGAATTGAATCCTAATGTATCCGGTAAAATTTCCTAAAATTAACCGTGATTTATAATTCACGTTGCTTTGCAGATAATTTGAACATTCTAGTGCCACCCCATCTCTACAAATACAACTGCATCCTTTGTGACTTATTTGAGCCCTTAGGTGTGTCTTCGCAATGCAACAACTACACATAGACGGCACAAGAAGAAACAAAAGAGATCCATGGTGGAATCTTTAGCCAGTGGTGAAAAGGTAGTTGATTTAATAATGCTACCGGAGAAAGTAGCTGTTCACTTAGAAAGAACAACAACAACAAAAATACTTTATTATATCCAGAATGGAAACTAAACTTAAGGTTGCTGTGCTGGCACAGATCTATAATATCCAGTACTTGACAAGTGGAGACAAGAGGACAAAGAGACCAATGTGGGCTACATAATGAGACTGTGTTTCAAAAAATAAAGTAAGATGCTAGAGAGATGGCTCAGCCGTTAAGAGTTCCTCCTGCCCTTTAAGAGGACTGAGCCTAATTCCCAGCACCCATTTGTGGTGGCTTTCACAACTGTCTGCTAACTCCAGTTGTTAGGGATCGGATCGGATGCCCTCCTCTGCCCTTCTTTGGTACCCACATATATAGTACACATTCATACAAAACACAAAAAATAAAAACTAAAGTAAAAAAAAAAAACCTGAATTTTAGATGAACCACAAAACATGTATCCATGCTGTCACAGTGTCACACGTGTGGTATTTCTTATCTATAAGTATATTTCACAAAATTTAAAAAGCACAGAAATAACTTCATAAGCATAAAAACCCTCACAGGCAACTGCAAAGATATTGAGTTTTACTTTAAAGAGGGAAGAGAGTGTGTAATGCCTGGTCTTATATATTCGAGATCACTCCGATGCTTACGGGAAGGACAGTCACAGCCCAAGGCTGAACACAGAGCCATTTATTACCAAGAGCCATGAGAGAGCCAGGTCTCGGGGTGCAGACCTAGAATGCCGACTATTTGGAAAGCTAGGGTTTCTTAATGAGAGCCTATCTAAAAAGGGTCTGGGTTGAATTAGCAACGCAGCTTAGTGAGAGAGCACTGGCCTCCTTCGTGCACAGTCCTGCGTCCAGAACTGGCAGAGTTCTACACCCATTTACAGAGTCAAGTTGACAAATTGTGTGAGAGGAAGAATCGAGGCTTCCTCCTAGTTCCTAATCTAATCATGTCTGAGATCAGAGCTGCCTCTAAGCAGGCTGGGAAAGACTACAGGGAGATCAGGAAATTATACATATTCATGGGCATAGGGTGGGAGACACAAATCACAACACTGGTAGTGTCATAGGCTTCTGCCAAGGGGTCTCCAGTGGCCCTGTGTCTTGACATTCATGCCTTGCTGACATTCTCCACTTGAGTGATGATTAGAAAGTGTGACTTGCTCCAATAGGAGGATGGGGCAAAGGTCATGGAATATCCTTTCCAAGACGGAACGCTATGGTGTGTGTCTAAAATAGACTCCATAGATGTAAATGTTTGCACAGTTCTGCACAGTTCATTGCTAGCTCGTGGCACTGTTTCAGGAGGCTGTGCAACCTCAGGACACAGGGTCTAACAGACAGGTAGAAGATAACCTTATTTCCTATCTAGGAAGTGCATGCCTGAAGTTTCGGCTTTCCACTACAAGGTGCTGTTAACCTACCCTTAGCACAAAAGATGAACCAGTCGTGAGCATCTCCATCAACCTTCCCCTGACCTCTACATTTCTCCTTGGACGTCCCTAAACACCATATACAGTCTGAGTAACTGTCAGAGAGGATGAAGGGGAAATTTCTTGCTGTTGAAGAAAATCCTTAACCTGGCACGACAGGCTCCATTTTCTTTATCGGACGGGATATAGGATACTCAAAAACACTCCGCTATGTGTTCCTCCAGGCTAAGTGTCCTCCTTTACATGCTGAAGTTGGTATTTAAACCACAGTGCTGGTCCTGAGAGCTGGCTGGGCTGGTAAAGTACCTGGCTTGCAAAGAGGAAGCCTGAGTTCCATCCAATTCCCAGAATCTATTAAAGCAACAGCAACAAACCAATCAAACAAAAAGCGGGTAAAAGAAAAAAAAAAGTACTTGTAATCCCAATACTTGGGGAGGAAGGCAAACAGATCCTTAGGGCACACTGTCACATAGTGTAGCTTACTTGACAAGTGCCACGCCAATGAAAACTCCTGGATCTTGATGACACAAAAAGCTGGTAAGTGATCCAAGGGAAGAAAGACAGCTGAGGTTGTTCTGTCCTCAGCTTTACACACATGTACACACACACACACACACACACACACACACACACTCTCTCTCTCTCTCTCTCTCTCTCTCTCATGTATATGCATGCATATGGACATACTCACACACATACATGTATGTGTATGCATGCAGGCACAGATACATACACACACACTCCACACACATGTATCTGCATGCATGTGGGCACACGGGCACACGCACACACAAACACACACACACACACACACACACAGTCCCATTTATCTGCAAAGGCTCCGTTCCAAGACCCCCAATGGATGCCTGAAATGTGTACATTGCCAACAACACCCTTTCGTATTTAATTACTATGACCAAAAATAATTTAATGAGGAAAGGGAAAAATGGAAACCTTCAGCCCAAGGTTCAGGGACTAGCCCACCATCTCGGGCAAGTCAAGTCAGCAGAAGCTCCAAGCAGACAGTCACGTCATGCCCACAGTCAGAGAAGAATGTGAGGAGTGCACACTGCAGCTGAGTTGCCTCTCCTCAGTGTGACAGCCCAGGATCCCTGTCCAGGGAACCGTCCTTCCCATCATTAAGATGGGTCTTCCCTGATCGATTAACACCATCAAGATAATCCCTCACCAGGATGCTCAGGAGCCATCTCCCCGGCAAGTCTACCTTCTGTCAAGTGAACAATTAACCAGCCAGCATGGGGTGATAATTTGAATTTATGAATTAGGTGCAGTACGAAATTAGCAATAACTAATAATGAAATAGAACAGCCTGCTGTGATAAAGCTTGTTGGAACCTTTGAGTCGTTTACGTCTGGAATTTTCCATTTAATGGTTTTTTTTTTTGGTTGGTTTTGTTGTTGTTGTTTTTTTTTACAGAGGGCAGAATTGTGGCAGGGTCCGGGCTACCATGCTCAGTGAGAAAAAGTACGAACATTAAGGGAAGCAACCACCATGATTTGTTTGGATTTTTCAAAATAATGAGGGGGAAAAAAAATCCTTAGTTGGCAATAGAGGATTCAGACAACATGGTTTCAGTAGAAAGGAGGGAGAACAAGTTGTTTTCAAAGCCTTTGGATTCTACAAAATGCAAAGCCTATTGTCCCTCTAGTTATTTAAACGAGTGAATGAAGACATCGGCATTGTTCGCTGACACAGACGCACAGAATACAAAAGGGGGAGGCATCACGTCTGACTTCTGCCTCAATTCAAATCCAGAGTGGTTTTTGTGTCGGAAGGAAAGCATTTCTGTTTAAAGGCACAAGCTTCTTACTCTCAATAGGGTACAGTCCATCACAAAACAATGAAGAGCATGGTTTTCATCCACACTAGCAGAAGTCTGCATCTGTGGAGCTCTGAGCCCATGGGTTCGAGCAAGAGAGGACCAAAAATAGGCAGGAACTGAGGGCATAGATAGCTCAGCTAGTAAAGAGCTCCCTATGCAAGCGCAAGGACGAGGTTCACGTAAAAACCTAAGCATGCTATCATACTCTCAGAACTCCAGTACTGGGGAGGCAGCGTCAGCAGAATCACTGGGGCTCAAAAGTCACCCAACCCAGCCAAATCAACAAGCCCCATTCCAGTAAAAGACCCTGCGTCAAACAGCAAGGATGACCTGTGGCCTCAATGCACAGGTGCACACACACATATGCACACCTGCTTCTACACGCACATGAGTGCGCGCACGCACGCACGCACATGTACACACACACACATACACACACACACACACACTGTCAGGAAAAAAATGCTCTATAGGGAACATTTACAGACTGTTTTTTCTGCCACTCTCCCTAAGCGATACGGCACAACAGATAACAGAGCGTTCGCACAGCATTAGGCAGTATGAGCCACCTCAGGACGACGTGAAGCACAGAACAGGAACTGTGTGGGTTTATGCAAACCCTCTGCTGCTTTATTTATAGGACGCAGGCCTTGGGGATTTTGGTATCTCTGAAGGTCCTGGGACCTATCTCTGTAGACACCAAGGAACGGATTCACACTTCTCATATTGGGGTAGCACCCATAGTCAGAAGAAACTAGAATTAGAAAAAGGGGGAGGGGAGAATCATGAAAAAAAAAAAAAAGCAACAAACCCCACTGCCGTTTATAAATCATGCTGTAACCGAAATCAGCTAAGCTTTCCCGAGTCCCAACGCCTGACCGAAGGTAAGTTGTTGCCAGTTAAAAATAGCAAACAGTAGCACCAGCTTAGGCAGTAAGACTGCTTCCACTTAACCTGCAATTTGGACACTTTGTAGGAGGGAAGCACGTTGTCTTCTGACATAAGGAGCAGATGCTACTAATTAACACACAAAAAATGTCTAAAACAGAGTTAGAAAAAAACATATGAGTTTGGAAACATAAGTAGAAACAGCTTCGGAGAGGAACAGCCAGACAGGATAATAAGATGGAGGATAAGGGTTGGATTTTTTTTTTTTTTAAAGACAGTCAATCAAGCTGGTAAGCTTGCATAAGCCTTCCTGTAAATAAAGTATGGATTTAAAGGCAAGCGCCTGATAAATATTGCTTCTTATTTTTTCAAAACAGGGAGAAGCATGCACCATATCTGAGCCACAGTGTTTGGTGGGAGGCTATATTCATTAAGGAAGGCTGCTAAGACAGGGATGAGAGGGATTTGAAAGGCTGGGATAAATTCAGGGAGCACCCTGGAGGTGTTGACTGTAAATTATAAGACCGCACACGCTAGATGCTCTGAGGTTAAATTACTAAGCCATAACCCGGGCCAAGGCTGGATACATAGCATTGTTGTTTTGATCACCAGCATCTGGTGAGCCAAGCATGGTGGTGTAAGTCTGACATTCCAGGACTAGGGAGGCAGAGGCAGGAGGATGACCATCCAAGATCGTCCTTGCTTTATAGGAAGTTCTAGGCTGGCTTGGGATAAATGAGATCTGATCTCAATAAAAGACAAAACAAAAAATAATATAGGGCAGTAGTCCTCAAAATATCCATCACTTAAATCTAGTCCATTCATCCTATCTACGCACACATGCATGCGCTCACACACACACACACACACACACACACACACACACACACACACTCCCACTCTCACATACAAACTCACACACAAACATATACACATAAAACACACACTCACACACTCGCACTCTCACACTCTCACATACACACACTCACACACAAACATATACACATAAAACAGACATACACACTCACACTCTCACATACACACTCAACACACAAACACATATACATAAAACACACACACACTCTCACATACACTGACACACACAAACATCTGTACATAAAACACACACACACTCACACTCTCACATACACACTCACACACAAACATATACACATAAAACAGACACACACACTCACACTCTCACATACACACTCAGCACACATACACATAAAACACACACACACTCACTCATACTCTCACATACACTGACACACACAAACATCTGTACATAAAACACACACATGCGCGCACGCACACACACACACACACGATAAAGCTTGTGAGCTTGTGAGTGCACAGTAAGTACCCAACATCCTATGGTTGTACCACAGCCCCAGCTCCTGAGTCCTTTTAATACTTGTCATGTTTGTCAAGGACCTCAAAAGACCATTGATTGGGCAGATTATGTTTACAACAATGCATTAGAGATTCAAAGGGAATTTTAAAACACTTGGAAATCCCTTTCTACCATTCTTGTGTGTTTGGCATATGTGGTTGGGCGTATGCACATTTGGACGTGTGTGCACAGACTCCACCAGTGCAGCGATGTGTGTGTGTGTGTGTGTGTGTGTGTGTGTGTGTATAGAAGCTGAGGTTCCTGTTGAGAGATTTCCTCAATCGCTTTCTACTTTATTCTTTGAAGCAGGGTCTCTCAATTGAGTCCAGAGCTTCTTGGTATAAATATCTAAGAGTTCCATCTGGGCTTCTAGAACACTGGAATTACAGGCGGCCCACGGAGCCCACCCTGCATTTACGCGGATTCTGGGAATCTGAACTCTGGTCCTCACACCTCTACAGCAAGAACTTTACCCACTGAGCTATCCCCAAGTCTCATTCAAGAGCCACATTTCCTGGATGTGGTGAAGCTCAACCTTTTGATTCTTCTAAGGTCAGGAGGACAGAACCCTGATAAGGATGTTATATAAACGCAGTCCAGAGTGCCCTCACTGCCCGCATCCCTGCCTCTCCCTCTGACAGAACATTTACAAAACAAGGTCAGAGGAAATGTCAGTCACCTTGAAGGTACCATTTCCAGTGCTTTCCAAACTCCTGCTCTCTCAGACCACTTGGCTCAGTGTTATCTATCCACCAGCTTCCTCTATCCCCTTGCCTTTCTCTCCCCACAGCTGCCTTTCCTTGCACTACCCAGAGCCATTAAAGATATATTGGATACCTTGTGGACTATTCTTAATTCTTGCCCAGTGTCCCAGTTCCAGATACTTTCTATCTAGATGTGCTCTCTCTCCCTTTCCTCCAAAGTGCTTCTAGCATGGACACCATCAGTATGGGCTCACCTGCATTCCCTCTGACTAGGTGTCACATGCCCTCCTTTGTGTGGGCTTCTCTCTCAAGACCATTGGTAGGTAACCAGCATCTTCGTGATTTCTGATAACTTGGTTTATGACAGTGTGAACTCATGAAAACAAGCTCCCTTTTTTTCTCTAATCATTTGGTGATTAGGAACCCAGGCATGGCGGGCAAGAGGAGAGCTAAGTTGTAGAGTATATGCTTAGCATGTGTGAGATCCAGGGTCCAGTGAAGAGGAGGAGGAGGAGTTAGAAGAAAAGGTAGGGGAGAAGTCAGAGGAAGGGGAGACAGAAGGAAAGGGAAGCAGAAGAGGAAGAGAAGCCAGGGAAAGACTAACTGGAAGAGGGCAGAAGAAAACAGTCTTGAAAGAATCAGAAGAAAGAAGAGTAAAACGAGGACATTTTTTTTAATGTGGATTTTCTTTTGAAACTTCCTTGCCTTTAGTCCTAAGATTAAACAGATTAGCAATGTAATTCTTCCAAATGTTTTAGATATGACTAAGGAAACTAGCAGTCTCTACCATGTAGCCAGCAGTATTCTGTGAGGTGGCCCATGCCAGCCAGCTTTTCTGGAACATTCTCAGAAGGAGAATTAGTTCTTTCCTAGTGTGAGCTAACATTAAAGGAAAGTAGGGCAGTGCATTAATGTTTGGCAAAAAGAACCTGAATCTGGGGTGTGTCCAGCCATCTACTACTTATATCTTGCCTATTCTAAATACCCAGGCATTCTTAATTCCCTCCTGCCTCCATCGCCAGCAGTCCCATGGCTGTCCAAGAGTTCTATATCTAATTCTGCTTCCCATAGGACTGCCACCAACAAGCATGGATTGCTTTCATGACGATTACCATTTGGACTGCAGCATACAGGATACACAGCCAGGATCTGCCCTCCTTTCTTGGCTTCCTAATTACTCTTTGGAGACGATGTTACACCCTTTTAACTGGCGAGATATGCCCTGAGCAGTAACAGTCCTTCCTGGGTACTTCTGCCTTCCATGGGCGTTTTTCCCTTCCTCCAAAACTCTCCTTTCTCTTACAGAAAGTAAGTTGAAAGCTTGTGCACTTGTATAGGAACATGGCCAAGAGCAGACCATTGAGTATATTGCCCATCTATGTAGCCAGTACATTAGGAGAGGTGTCCCAATGGCCCCCACCTCGTGACTTTCCTACCTGAGACTCCACCACCTGGGTGATGGATTCACCCACGACGACTGCTGTCCTCTGATACCTGCCTTCCCACTCTCACGCTTCTTTCCATGAATCACTCTCAGTGGAGATGCTCAACCACCACAAAGGTAGAGGAAAGGAATGGTGCAGATGACCTCTTGGTCCCACTTCCTGACACTGCCATTTTAGTCTACTTCAAATATTTACTTGTGGTGGCAACACGTTGGTAATTATAGTTTGTGAGGCCCAGTTCTGTTTCCATCTCAGTGGACCTCCTCCGTGTGCAGTACCACAAAAGACTGTTTTCCCAGCCGTTGTTCTTAAACAGAGAAGGGATGGTATACTGATTCTCAGTGAATACCAAACTCTCCCATGGTTTTCAAAATTCCAGATGAGCAATCTGAGGTCAGAGAAGCATATTAACATTGTGGGCTGTTGGGACAGGACTATTCTAACTCTGTTCCTCTGATGCCCAATTTTATACCAGTATTTAGGTACCTTGAACTCATTCCTAAGCCCTAGATACTCCAGACTACCCTAGACAAATTGGGGTTGGGGAGCTGGTTATAATTCCTATTCAAGAAGGGAAGGGCTATAGGACCATTAGTAGAGCAGTGGCCACCACTAAGAGGGTCCCTGGCAGCATGGTGTCTACGGGTCCAGTCAGGCTGGACATCAATGACTGGTGCAATCTAGACACACGAGAGTCACTCCTTCTGTTCCTCTTGAGTCTCCCAAGTGAGCAGGTCCCAAATCTTATAAACTCTATTTCCTGGTTTTATCATCTCAGTATTTCCCCGTTTTACCATCTCCATATTTCCCCTTCCCTGCCTCTCCTGACATTATACCCTTCCCGACAGAGGTCTGACAGCTCATCTGTTCCTTGGTCAACTCTCCACAGGACCAAACCTGGCTCTAGAAAAGTCTGACCTCTGTAACAGTACTCCTACACACCCGCCCCTTTATTTTTACCTTTTCTACGCTTCCAGTTACTTGAGTTCAACTCTGATCCACAGATATCGATGGGGAAATTCCAGAAATAAGCAGTTCTTAAGTTTCAATTTGCACACCGTTTCGAGGAGTGTGATTGAATGTCCTGCTGTCCCACTCTACACAGACTACAGTTCCGTTGATGCTGGTGATTTGGACAAGCCAAAGAGGAAAAAGTGGCGAACGGGGAAACTTCTCAAACTCATAAAGAAGGGGAAGCATATGTGGAGGTTGTTCAGATCCACAGAATAGTAAGAGACCCTGAGAGAGTGAGTCATGTAACATCTTTCAAGGGTTTTATTATAGCGTTCTACGTTACCAGTAGCTACAGTTGCCAATGCCTTCCAGTGCATAACTTCTAAATTAAACTTCACTGGACAGATAATAAAGATGAAAAGTCAGGATACATAAAAGACTTGATTTTCTCTGTTGACTCAGGCATCTGCTGGAGGTCTCGGAATGTGGCCCTTGCTGATAAATATTGTCAACTGTATACCTCAAACTGAGACCATAGATAGCACTGGGGCAGTGGCGGGCTGTTCAAATGATCAAATAATGGGAAAGGGGGTTCAATCCCAAACACTTAAAGAAAAAATGTCCCACCCAGCATTGCCAAGCTGCTGGGCTGTATTTTCTGACTGCTTGAAAGGCCACATATTTAAAACAAGACTAAAAGTCAAGCTAAATAAAATAAAGTGACTTGGGATAAATTTTTAGGCAGTTATGAAAACAGAAACAAATGTTATTTTTAATCTCCGGTTCGTTGGAAGCCGACAAGATATGAATATGAATTTGATCAAGCAACGCATAACTGCTATGGCTCACCATGGCCACGTGCCAGCAACTCCACGCTGCTCTGTGCCAAGGTTACACGTGGAACGTATCATCTCCCTCCCCAACTGTCCTCATTAAAGTAAATTTACTGGAGCTGATTCTTGAGGGGGGGGATGACATCACGATGACTCACGAAAGCGTAGTAAATAACTCTTCCCCCAGTGAGGCCGTCACAAACGTCCTTGTGAAGTTTTACACATCTCCTTGGAAGTGAGACACCGCCTGTGAGTTTCTAAGAAGGGGGAAGTGCCAAGTCACCTCACCGACACACAAAGCTTTGGGGAGACAGTCTACCAGCTAACTGTCCACAGGAACGGGGTGTGCTATGACTAGGGGAGCATGCTATGAGTGGGAGTGTGTGCTATGAATGGGGGTTGAACCTTGAATGGGGGGATGGGCTATGAATGGGGTGTGATATGAATGGGAGTGCTATGAATAGGGGTGCTATGAATGTGGGTATACTATGAATGGGGCTGTGCTATAAATGGGGGTGTGATATGAACAGGGTCTTTAATGAGTCTGTACTCCAGCCAGAAAGTGCACACAGAGTGGCATGATTTTCCTATAATTCAGAGAATAAGCAAAAGAGAAGCTGTGAGTCCAAAGAATCACAAAGAGGGGAATGTTGAGCTCTTTCTATCCCCCAAATGAAACTCATCAATTTGTTTCTAGAATTAACATTTATTGAGCAAGTATTCTGTATTACGATGTCCACAGGTGCTCTTTCTGGACTCCCAAACAAACCTGTAATGATTGCCTGGTTAGGACGGATTGAAACAAGATCCAGGGAGTCTATTAACTTGCCCACAGGTCTTTAGTTATTAACGGACATTAGTCCCCTTTGCATCAACAAGGGTTAATCGCAGAGAGAGGACACTGTTATAAATGAGCTGTAAGAAGTTGAAACCACTGGATCCTAAATGTGAACATGCCTTAGCATGATAGGGGTTTGCATCTACCGAGACTTAAATCTTATGAGACATTATCAAGAACAGATGTGTATGTGTCTATTTGGACACTAATGTTGGCGTTACACCCCAGTTTTATTGTAAGTTATTAAAATGCAGTTCTGCTTTAAAATAGGGATTCATGAGCCAGTTAGACGGCTTAGCAGGTGCCAAGTATGATGACCTAAGTTTGACCCAGGACCCACACGGCTGAAAAAAAAAAAAAAAACAATTGCCACACGTGATCCTCTGACTTCTGCACATGCTATATGGCATATCCAAGCCCTAATGCCACATCCATAAACACATACACGTATACAAACACATATAGTTGTGCACACATACACATACACAAATACATACATGCAAATACATTAAACATTCACACAAATAAATGCAATAAAATTAAAAAAACCAACAACCTCTATTTAAGTTTCTACAGCAATTTCTCTTTAATGTTATACCAAGACTTTCCTGCAAAATAAATGAGAGAGGAGGACTCATGACATATAAAATGCTAGGGCTAGAGGTACAGCCCAGTGGTAGTTTGCGTTCAACATCCAAAGTCCTATCAGTCCCCAAAACTAGCCCCACCCTTGACCTACTTCATGTGGCTTTTGGGGTTCAGGAATCTGACTTTTCAACAAGCCACTTCCTCACCCCCAAGTGAGGATGAAACTGTCTCTCTAAGGGCTGGAGCTGGTGATCAAGTACAGTGGTTCTCAGCCTACCCGTTGTGACCCCCTTGACAAATTGCCAGCTTCAAAAAAAATTTACATTACAATTTATAACAGTAGCAAAATTACAGTTGTGGGGGCATCAATGAAAATAATATCATGGTTGGGGGTCACCACCACATGATTAAAGAGGGCCACAGACCTCAGAAGGTTGAGAAGCACTACCTGGTGTATCTTCTCCACCTCTTTCCCTCTCCCTCACTGAAACCACTTATTTTCATCATCCCCCAAGTGTTTTCTGTTTGTACATCAACTATATAAAATATCCTTCCGAAACACTAAATAGAAGCATTAAAATGCACACATACATGTGCACACGTGCACATGAGCGCACGCACAGTCACAGTCACAGTCACAGTCACACACACACACACACACACACACACACATTTTAAATATTTTTTTCTATGGACTCCCTTCAAAATAATATCTCCCTCTCCCAAAGATGCCCACACCCAAATCTCTAGAATGCAGAAATACCTTTCCTGGCACAGCTGATCTCGCATTAGTAATCATGAGGGGAAGGGTAGCCTCGACTGCACAGGAGGGATTAAGGCAATCACAAAGGTTTGAAAATGAAGAAAGGAAAAAGAAGTAACTAGAGGTACAGTGGAAGTGCAGGCTTTGAAGACAGAGGATGACGCCACACAGCTTACACTATACGTGGCCTCCAGGAACTAGAACAGGTTATGAATCTTTCTCTGAAGCTTTGTTATCAATTCAACCCTCCCGGCTGCAGTGTGCTCTGATCGCCTTGGCTTTGTGGTCTTAAAGAACCTTAAATCAAGACACTGTATCATTTGACGCCACTAGGTTTGTAAGAAACTGTTACAGTAGCAACAGAAAACTGATACAAGTGCTTTGAAGAACATAAACACACGACTCAGGTCTAACAAATGGGCCAAGGTCCAGCAGCCTACGCTTATACCTTTTGGTCTCTTCCCAAATGCACCAAAACAAAATCTAAAACAACTGGTTCGAAGTGTGTATGGCCTGTTCTAGTTTGCCTTTTTGTTTCTGTGATTTTTTTTTTAAATGACTCAAAGCGTTTATTTGGTTTGCTAGTTCTATCCCAACATCAAGGAGCATAGTTAGGGTAAGAACTCAGAAAAAGAGCTCAAGGTAGGAATCTGGAGGTTAGAACTGTTGCAAAAACCATAAACAAATACTGTTTACTGACTGCTTTCTTCCTGCTTGTGCTCAGCCAGTTTTCTTATGTAACCCAGGACTACCAGCCCAAGGGTATCAACTAACAATTAAGAAAAATGTCCCCGGGGCTGGGGATTTAGCTCAGTGGTAGAGCGCTTACCTAGGAAGCGCAAGGCCCTGGGTTCGGTCCCCAGCTCCGGAAAAAAAAAAAAAAAAAAAAAAAAAAGAACCAAAAAAAAAAAAAAGAAAAAGAAAAATGTCCCCATAGGTATGTTCATACGCCAATCTGATGGAGGAAGTTCCTTAGTCAAGGTTCCCTATTCCCAGGTATGTCCAGTTTATGATGGAGATTAGCCAGATTAACTTCACCCTCTGTCAAGTTGACACACAAACAAATGGCTGTTTAACTATAACCTTTCCTTTCTCATTTGTCCCCAAAATCTCATGCTGTGATCATAATACAAAACACAGTGCAACTTTTAAAAGTCTCATAGTCCTTTTCAAAAGGTCACATGATTTAAAAGTCCAAGTTCTCTTTAAAAATCTAACACAGCGTGCTATAAAATCAGAAACAAGTTAAATACTTTATGCCAGGATGGAAGAAGCAGGGTATAATTACAATCAGATCGAAGCAAAAGAAAAACATGCCCCACAACGCTATTCTTCTCCACCCTCTCCTAGGCCTGTAGCTCATCTTCCACTAAAACAAACTGGAAATGAGGGAAAGGAGAAAGTTGAAGGGAGGGTTCTATACTCCAGACTTAGTGGCATTTAGGGCCAGACAATTTGGTGGTGGAAGACTGTTCTTTAAACTGGCAGGTGTTCCGCAGTACCTCTGGTTCTCTATTTGGTGCCAGAGTCAATACCCCTTCTCACTATCGAAAATGTCTTCCAATACCTTGGTTGAGATCCATAGATCTAAGATGTGTGCCAAATCTTCAGGTGGTTTCTTGCTCTGAATGAAAGTTTCAGCAGGGATGTAATGGCTGACCATTCCAAATGTGAAGTTCTTGGAACTACAAGTGATCCAGGTTCCTGGGTTTTTTAGAATTTAAAAATACCTGCATATAAGTAAATTGATTGTCTGCTGGATAAGATCAGAGTGTAAAAGCAAAATTCATTTGGGCTTCATACACAACTTGCACACCTAGCCCGAATGCCATTTTATATAACATTTTGAGTAATTTTCTTCATGAAACAGGCTTCAGTGGGATTTTCTACTGCAGCAGGTTGCCTGTTCTAAAAGCTTCAAATTTGGGGATATTTCAGATTTTCACAGTAGGGATGCATATATACATACACTCTTGAGTTACAGCTGGTCTCATTCAAATGAGTTTCCCAAGAATTCAGGCTGCTTGGCATTTCAAAACAGCTTTAAGTCAAAAATTCAACCACAGACTCTTTTTTTTTTTTTAAAGGCCCCACTAAGCTTACCCCCAGCCACAGGCAATGGAAACACAAGTTTTCTGTAGCAACCCTCAGCTCAACCCATTGGGGTAGCTCTCCATCTAGACTGCTGACATGGGCTGGGGGCAGGGTCAGAGGTCAACAGTTCCGGGGAGTTAATGTTATAATCAGTACAACTTCTTTTTTTTTTTTTTTTTTTTTTTTTTTTTTTTGCCTTGATGTCATTAATAAAACTCCTTCAGTCAAAAGGTTCAGTGCAGTGCAGACCCAGAAGCAGCAGCTGGGCTGGAAGCCTGGCTCTGGTTACAGACAGATGTCCTAGAATCTGATCCTGGGAAATGATGCCGTCCTGCAGTTAGAAGTCAAAGCCACTCAAGAAACAGATAATTCCCTCAATGAGTTCTCTCCAAGAAAGTGACTTGAAGACGATAACAAGTCTCTTTTGAGTAGCTCTGAATTCTGCCCTCCCTTTCAGTTTCAGTTTCAAAAAATGACAAAGCAGGAAAGAAGCTACTAGAAACATTAGCTCCTGTTTTTAACTGAGATCTTAAGCAAACGTGTAGTGTCCGAGGCTGGACGTGAAGTGTACAGGCACAGGATGGATCTCGGAGAGAGCTACCACAGACCAGAATTGAGATGGGTCTTGATGGCCGGGAGTTACAAAGACTGGTGACTGTGCAGAATGTTCTTCCAGCAATGCCTGCCCACATCCTTGGTGACTCGAAATAACCAATGGCCTTTCAACACAGCAACTGTATTTCATCCTTTGGAGATTACCCCGCAGTCAACCGTGGCCACGTTGATCAATGCAGCGATGATAACCACATGTTTGCTCAGAGGTTTTTTTTTTCTTTTCCTCTACTGAAACAAAGTCTTAAAAGGAGGTCTAGGACTCTGAAGAACTTGAGGGCCAAGGTCACAGATCAAAGGCACTCATTACAGAGCCTCCTCTCTTTCATCTCCTTCAGATAATTTACAGTTAAAATGAAAAGAATGATATTTGGGGCCGTCAACTTTTATAACATGCATGGGCGTGAAAGAAACAAGAATAAAGCTCTTGGGACTCAGCAAATGGATAAAGACCCTGGCTGCAGTGACCAAAGACATGAGATAGATCCCCAAACACGCGCTCGCTCTCGCTCTCACTCGCTCTCTCTCTCTCTCTCTCTCTCTCTCTCTCTCTCTCTCTCTCACACACACACACACACACACACACACACACACACACACACACACATTAAATAACATTAGATAAATGAATAAAATGCAATACTGAAATTGTCTTAAGCGAGTTTCTCAGGGAAGGGTAGGGTGAATTTGATAATGTAAGTTGGGGTGCAAGGGACTTCTAGGGGAGATGACAGAAGGGGTGAGCATGAACACAAAGAAACACATAGCATCCTTAGCCATGCCTCCCAGATGCAAGTCTCCTATTCTCAAGTGACACCCTATGGTATGTTCACATCACCAGACCCAACTCCAACCAGGCGGCCTGTGCAGAGCGATGCGTTAGGCACTATGGACACAAGCATGGCTGAGCGCAGGCCTTTGTCAAGGCACACGCATGCTAAGGTTTCTAACTGATGCTCAACCAGCCTCTACTTGCCCCATGTAGGTGGCTGGTTGAAAAGAGTAATACCCATACACGGACTGCAAGAGTTACGTCCCCTCTCCGGTGGACTGAATATCCTATACCTTTTGAATTGGGATGTGGCTCATGCATACATTCTGGCATAAGGATAGCCTGTGGAGTAGCACACCAGCAATTGAAATCCAACTCTCGATAGTGTCTGCATGAAACACATACCTTCTTAGGGGCTAGAGACACTGAAGTATGTTCCATTTTCTTTCATTATTGGCTGACTGCCCACACAGGTCCAGAGGACGAATATGAATAAAATACAACCCTGCACTTTCTGTCTAGGGGATAACATAGAAATAAAACCACCATGGTGCTATGGAAGAGGAAACTCGTGCACATGGTGAAGTGAATACCTTTTCTAGAAGAATATAAACGTTCTGAATCTGAGTCCTTATTCACAAATTGTTCCTGGTCATTTGTGGTGACTGAAGAATTTCACCAGGGTTGTTCCAGGTTAAAAACATCCCCTCGACAGCTGTCTCTCTTCAAAACTGGTCTCTACTCAAAAAATGTTTGGCTGACAAGGGAAGTTCTACACAAGCATCAATAACTGATTCGATCTCACCCCATCACAAGATATGGAATAGCATTGTGTTCATAGTCTCCCATGTTCAATATACTCTGTAATATTTTGTATTTATATGTCTGTAGATTTATCCTATTTTAAACTTTTATTTTGACTGTCTAGCATTTTTTTAATTTTTGAGACAGGGTCCCATTACAACAGGCTGATCTCAAACTCAGTAACATTCTGGAGGATAAGCTGGAACCCCTGTTCTCCTGGTCCTCCTGGCTCTACAGCTCAAGTGGTAAGATTACGGGGGAGGCCTGTTTTGTGTGGTGCTGGGAACCAAGCCCATGGCTTTGTACATGGTAGGTAAGGACTTTACCAAGTAAACCACACTTTTAGTCCCCACGTAATTTTAAATGAAAAATTTCAAGTTAGATATGATGCTGTGGACTATCTAATATGCCATTCATGACAATATTTATGGTATTTTAATAACATGTCTTTATACATTGTACTAATGAATGACGACTATGGCCACAGTATGCAAAGCACCATGGGAAATGTTAAAAGGAACAGGAGGCTGTTGTCCTTGACAGTACTTTCTAAACGTAGTCAGGGACACACCAATAAACAAACCAAGCCTCATGAATCAAGGACAGTGTGGACTGGCACTGAGGAAGGAAGGGATAGGACTTAGCTTGGAGGCAGAGAGGTCTTTGATGGAAAGCAGGCTTCGCTTCTCTGTGCAGGGGTTGGGGGGGCTTTCTGTTTTCACTCTACCCCCTCCAGAATGAATACAATGTTCAAACGCTACCTAGATAAGAGGGAGAGGTATATCAAGTTTGTGCTACTAAAAAAATAAAAATAAAAAGAGAGACTACCCTATCCTGCCACATCTGTTCATTAGTCAGTTACTTTGTGTGCCAGGGGGCTGTGCATGCCTCCGAATGAGTGTGTGGCATCAGGCTCTCTCCTTCCATCACCGGAGTCCCAGGGACTGAACTCAGGTCATCGGGTTTGATGATGCTCTCTTGAGCATCATCTAGGCCTTCTTGATGGTCGCCATGTTAGCTTGGCAGTACTGATGCTGTGTTTTTGCAGTCCTTGGCCTGTTTCCTTTTCTGTGTTCATCCTTGGGTCCTATGTTGCTTTTCTCATCATCTCTGCACTGAGAAATGGGGGTGCCAGATCACGTTCACCCTGCCCGTGTGGCTTGGGTCTCGCCTCGCTCACGGGAACATGTGTCGTTTCTGAAGCAGTCCGGTGAAGACTGCCCTTCATGCAATGTTAGCTTGAGTAGTCATCCTTTCAAGCCGTTAGCTCTTTTGAAGCAACCGAGTATTTGCTGGTGTTCGCTTCTCAGTAGATGATTGGTAAAGTGGGCAGGATACAGTTGATGAGGTTCCGAGAGAGTCCTCCACCACTTCTTACTGCTCTCAATCAGGTCCGGTTTAGTTCATCTTCACACCTGCTTCTGCACTTTAGATGTGCTGCACATTTTTTTAAATGTACTGGTTATTTAAAAAGCATCTGGGACACTAGAATGAGACTTATTTTCTTTCCCCTTTTGTCAGTGGCTAGGTACCCAAGACGATCTGTTCCTCTAGCTATACTCTACTGCCCTAAATTCTAACCATCGTCTCGGGTGCATTTTACTCTTGCCCCTTAACTTTAACAGTAGAGAAAACAATGTTTCCTTTACTGAATGGAATCACTAAATTTGCCGGTCGGCTTCAGTAAAGGTGTAGAAGCTGTGAAGTAAAAATGTAGCATAACTTAGAAGAGAGATACCCAGGGCATAGTGCCGTAGAGACGACCACAGTCACAGTTCTCGGTCCCATTCCTTTTCCAGTTCTTGGGGATGAAGTTTAGTGTCTTCGATCTAGGGATAATGCACACATCTCTATCAATGTGAAACTCTTAGATCTCATTAGATAGCTCGGTGGATGGATAAGGTGATGTCGGCAGAGGTAAGAAGGCCTGAGGTCGTGCCTTAGAACATGAGTCACATGCAGCAGTGTGCATGAGTCTCTGCACGACCGTAGTGGTCTGCATTTGCAGTCCCTGCACTCCCACACTGAGATGGGAGGCAGAGGATGGAGAATTCTCAGAAGCTTGTTGGCTGGCTAGCTAGCCTGGTGCACACAGTAGCAAACAAGAAAGACCCAGTCTCAAACAATGTGGGAGGTGAAGACTCACACTGTAGGCTGGCTTCAGGAAGCTCTACACATGCCCACACTCTCACACACCAACAGGCACATTGAATGCTCACGCACGTACAAACAAACACACACACACACAACACGAAGAAGTTGTAAGCAACCGAGAAATCTTGTTTCAAACACTTACAACCAATGCCAAGTGTTCTGCTAGGACCGTCGCTATTGTGGTTCTATCTTAGACTGCCTTTTGAGACAAACATGCTTCTGTCTTCCTTACAGATGGCTGCATGGGCTGTGCTCAGAGAGAACCTGGCTGTCTTTTGGTGGGGGCTCTTTCCCAGCTCAAAGTGAAAAAAACAATGATGCAAAACAAACAGGAGCCTAAACAAAGAAGTTCAGGCAGATCGAAGGCTACTCTGATTAATTGTTTTTATAAAGAGAGATGTATAGTCAGCACACTAGCAATTTTCTTATTGAATGTAAGCAGGCCCCATTATTTTACAAGAACACACACACACACACACACACACACACACACACACACACACACCCCACAAGAAGCCAGGTGGTGTCATGCCTGTAGTCTCAGTGCGTGAGAGGCAGAAGAAGGAAGACCACAAACTCAACGCTAGCCTGTTCTATTTATCCAGTTCTAGGCTCACTAGGGTTAGAAAGTGAGACCTGCCACAAAATAAAAATATTGAAAATGCTGGCAAATGGCGGTGAGAGTGCAAACAAATGCATTATGGAAATCAGTGTGGACATGTCTCCAAAAGCTACACCTAGAACCTACCATGTGACCAGGCTCTACCACCCCTGAGCCTATGCCCAGAGGGCTGTACATCTTTCTATAGAGACACTTACTGTTCATGTTTGCTGATGCTCTATTCAGAATAAGGAAGTAAATTCAGCCTAGCTGTCCATCAGCAAATGAGTGGGTAAGAAAAGAGTTCACACACGCAGTGAAATTTTATTCAGCCATTAAAGAAAACTTATAGAAAAATGTATGGAAGTAGGAAATATATTAAACAAGATCACCCAGGCTTAAAAAGACGAAGGCCACATATTCTCTCCAGTAGATGCTCCTTAGCTTCTAGTTTCCATGTACATTATGTAGGCACGAGCATGGTCGGAGGTCATGGAACTTGAAAGAGGCCCATGAGAGAGAAGATGATGCTTTCAGGAAGGGGCGTGGGTTAACCAAATAGATATGACATGAAAATGAAAAAGGAGAATACTGGGGGCAGAAGGTGCGAGCGGGAGGGGAAAGGAAATGGGGGAGCTAAGGTGGGGTGGGGCCAAAAAGTACATATGAACATGCCTCTAGGAAACTCATCACTGCATATGCTAATTAAAAATTCAGAGCTAATCTACCAAAAGGAAAAGGGAGAAACCAGAAAGGAAAGGAAGATGGATGGATGGAAGGACAGGGCAGAAGACAAGATAGACAGTTAGGAAAGAATGTACGGAGAGAGTAAGGAAACAGGGAAGAGAACAAGGAGAGGAAGGGAGAGGGAGAAGGAGAGGGAAAGAGGGAGGGAGAAAATGAGGGAGGAAGGGAGAAAGAAGAGAAAAGGGAGAATGGAGGAAAGAAGAAAAGAGGGAGGGAAAAGGAAGGAAGGGGGAGGGGGAGGGGAAAGGGGGAGGGAAAAGAAAGGCAGTTAGGGGTCTAAAGTTCATCCAAGTTCATTTTGAAACACCCCCGGTTTCCCCATAAATATTGCAAACATGAGTCTGTATGAACACAACAGCTTTCACATAATAAGGTCTGAGGACTACTAGCCTATGCAGAGAGTTGAGAGGGCACTGACCTGTAAAGGTGCCAGATGCTCAAGTCTTCTCCCTGTTACAGTGATGTTCCGGGGCCCCTGCTCTCAACCTGGGGAATAAGTAAAGGCCGGTCAAGTGCCCTGAACCAGTGAGTTCTACTCATTCTCTAGCTAGCATTAGGCTGGTTTTCATTTATTTAATTAATTTGCTTTAACACTGGGGATCAAACCAGTCAACCACTCTGACTCCTGAGCTATCAAAGCTACCCCTAGCCATCAAAGCTTTTTATAAAAAAAGCAAACTTCAGTGAAGAGTAAGTTTAGATTGTTATAGTTTAGACAATCATCAGGGGAGACTAGAAAACAGGTGATTTAAAGGAGATGGGGGTGGGGATGGGATGTGGGAGGGCCAAGTGAGGATAGGTAGGCAGAATAGGCAGAACAGAGGAGGAGCTTAGGAAAGGAATAATGTTATGGATATGTAAAAACCCATATGGAAACTATTTTATAAGCTCTACACACACACACACACACACACACACACAGAGACAGAGACAGAGAAAGAAACAGAGTCTGAATCAGAGACACAGAGAGAAATGGGGAGAGAGACAGAGACAGAGAGAAAGAGAGACAGAGAGAAAAACAGAGTCTGAGACAGAGACACAGAGAGATACGGAGAGAGAGACAGAGACAGAGAGACAGACAGAGAAAGAAACAGAGTCTGAGACAGAGACACAGAGAGACGTGTGTGGGGGGAGAGAAAGAGAGAGAGAGAGAGAGAGAGAGAGAGAGAGAGAGAGAGAGAGAGAGAGATTGTGTTAGTTCTATTGGAGTTATCCTGCAAGAGGGATTATGCCTAAGAAGATATGGTTTGCCAAACCAAAAGACAGAGTGTGGGATACCTCTCCTCAAAGTGTTAGCCAAAGATGTCCCTGAGATCCCGCCCCTCCAAACAGTACAGGCTTATCACCATTGTCCTCGGTTGAGACCAGAACTTGATGGCAAGAACCTATTGCTCAACACACCACATACAATGGTCCCAAGACTTCAAGAAATCAATTGTTACCAACCAGAAAGCTCTCTCCCTAATAGCTATAACTATCATAGCATCAGAAGATGCTGAGAAAGCAGCTAGGGAGGACCACTCAGTACTTTCACCTAGATGTGAATCCTGTGACCTTTAATGACTGGCGTAGCACCGTATGCCAGTGGGTCCAATAGGGCAAAAATGTCATGGTTATTATCTGATTAGATTTAAGGCCCACGCTCTGGGAGGAAAATTATGCCTGGTACGGAAAATCTGGCCAGGAAGTTCACAGGAACCTGAGGGTCAACTCACTTCTATTATTAAATGGACATAGTATCAAACTGCCTTCTAAACTCGTCTCTCTGTACCCACAGATCAGCGCAGCCCTCTGACCTCAACAGCTAAGTTTCTTTGTACGGTAGATGATAGATCATTAAGAAACACAGCTGGTCAAATTGCAGAAAATAGGTGATTGTGGAGTGTCCTGCCATAAATGAGCTGTACCCCTACATTCACATCACACCCGTAAGGCTCAGGGACCATTTTGGAAGATGGGGCACAGCGAGGGTAAAAGCCAGTAGTTGGGGAAGGACCAGAGTGGCAGTGTCTTTTAGACCCAGCGGGACTGCTACCATCATGGATTCACAGCTAGCAGCTGTGGTTGTCTGCACAAAGCTTGTTTGACCTGACAACTACTTCAACATCCTCAGCTTCCAGGAATGCTGGCCCGGGAGAACTCCCTTCCCAAAACTCTCCTGCTCTTCTTCCTCTCTCCCCCTTTCTTCCTCCATGGTGTTCTAGGCTCCAAAAGGAATCCCCACCCATTTCGTTTTGCAGCCTCTCCTGCCAAAACTGGCAGGGTTCTTGGAAGATGGCTTCTGAGCCCTTCACTCCCCAGTTCCTTCCAAGGGAGAAGGGCCTGGCGCTACCCAGACTTGGGCTTGGGGAATGAGATGTCAGGCCTGACAGTGGAGACCAGGCATCAATAAGGACTGGGAGCTGGTGACTGTCCACTGTTCCAATGGCTTAAAACCAGTCAAACAAATGAGAGGGATAAGTGTTAGTCACGGTGATTTGCAACCATTCAGAAAGCCCAAGAGTCGAGTGAATGTGGGACAGGAAATGTGTTTTGAGGGTTTTGGTTTTTTCTTTTACAACCGAGTGGTGCATTTCACGAACCCGGACGGTGCCATGTTCCACCGCACATCATTGTTTTTTGAACAAAATTTAGAATCATGAACCAGAGGTTGTAGCCACTAGAAAATGGATTAAGTGGTAGGGATCTAGACAAAGGATGGAAAACTGTGGAAGAGAAAAAAAGGTTGAATGGAAGAGACGCAGGGCTGAGGGGCTTTCTAACAAATTCCATAAAAGGAGTAAGTCCTGTCTGGGCACTGATCCAGGGAGCAGGGCGAGTGGTGGGACTCCTGGATCCTTTTCTGGATGCTCCCTCCCTCTAGTCACAGCGTCCCTCTTTGCTTCTCAGCCTGACCATTTGGAAGGAAAAGTGCTGCCACGGATGAGATCATAGGAATGTCTGTCCACCAGCAATGCCCCAAAGTAAGCCAGTCGGCCCTACTGCCCAGCTCTATTAGAATTCCATCCCAAGAATCCAGGACACAGGACCAGAGCTATGGCACAGCAGTGCAGTGTGGGAAGATGAAGAGTCATCTCTCCAAAGCTGTTCCAGTCAGCATTCATACAGAAGAGGGAGGGAAAGTATCCTAATATATATATAACATACGCATTAAGGAAGGCCAAGTATGAGCTAAGTAGGGCAGCCATTGGGCATGCCTGCTCCATGTATAGGAAGACAGGCCTATCAGTACACATGGGGCATGGGGAACACACTTGTTTTCATATATCACAGCTGCTGCTCCTGAACATCTCCCTCTCCTTCCCCTTGGCTCAACCTTGTCAAGATAGAAGGAGCTCCGTGGATCAATTGCTTGCATTTGAATTGTTTGTATACTTTGAAGTCCTGATTAGGACATTAATCTCTGAAAAGACTGCTTGGTCATCTAAAGGAATTGTCATTATATAACTTTCCAAGAACATACAAAGAGCATTGACAGGGAGAGTCCACTGCTGGCAAAGCATGCAGGGAGATTGTTATCGGCAACAAATGAAATGTTTGTCTATGGTAGATGGATGCAGAAGTTTGGGGGGAAGTTCCATGATCAAATCCAGGCCAGCCAGGGCTACATAGACAAAAACAAAATATGAATTGTGATCTGAACAGAGCAGAGATCTGAAAAACGAAAGGTCCCCTATACAACCAGTGACTATCATTGACCAGCTATTCACATCACCTTTCCCTGCACTGAAACATCTGCAGGAGCCTTGGGAGAAGGCAGAAACCCGAGTAACAGCAGCAAAGTAAATCCCAACCCTTCTAAGCATCCCTTACACCCGCCAACATCTGCATCTAAACACAGCTCATGTTGGGTCTGACATGAACACCCCCCCCCTTTCCTTTGCATGACTCTCACTTTTCAGCTCCAAGATCAGAAAAATAATGTATTATGTAGTTGAAGGTTTCCCATTCAAGGGAATAAAGAATGTTAATAGAGGGGGAGATAAATGGAAGCCATTCAGAAAGCTTGCTGGGTAAAAGCATTTGCCACTCAAGCCTGACCACCTATGGTCAACCCCTGGAATCCACATAAAGAGCGAAGTAAAGAACCAACTCCACAATGCTGTTCCCTCACCTCCAAAGGAGCAAGCTATGACATGTGCACACATGTGCATACACACACACACACATGCACACACACACACATGCACACACACATATACACACATGCGCATACGCACACATGCACACACACATGCATACACACATACACACACATGCACACACACATGTACATACACATACACACATGTGCATACACATACACACATGCACAAATACATGCACACACACATGAACACACACATACACACATGTGCATACACACATACACATACATGCAGACACACACATGCACACATACATGTACACACATACACACAATATACACACATGCACACACATACACACATGCACATACATACACACATGCACACACATACATGCACACACACATACACACATGCACATACATACATACACATGCACACGCACATACATACACATACACACATGTACACACACATACACACAGACTTTTTAATAAAAAGTTTTAAAAGAACTTAAGAGCTTTATTTTCATTTCTTTCATCAGAATTTTAAGCTAACTCACACACTGCCTATGAGGCACAGGTAGTTTTGTTTAAGAAAATTTGCAAGGATTCAGTTAGTCAAGAGCACCAGAGGGGAAATGGGAAACAATGACTGACCAGGAAAACATCAAAGTCTCCTTGTGCACTGTAAGGTGTTAACCTGGGAAAAGCCTGTTGGGGAGCATTTTCAAGTGTTTTTCATGGCATGGATGGTACGTCCTGGTCTGTTGATCCTCATTTCCTACTTCCACGTACATACTTCATATTATTTATTTTTGAGTTATATGTTTTAGATGAACTTGAAGTGACATTTATGTTTAGGAGGTTGCCAACCTGGGTCAGAAGAGAGAGCCTCAGAAACTCGGCTCCCAGCAGCATTGGCACAGAGAGCTTGAACAAAGGAAACAAGCCAATGAGACCAGCTTTTGAAAACATGGAGAGAAAACATTTTTTGCTTTCTTAGAAGAATAAGAGGAAGCAGAGAAGAAGGAAGAGGAGAAGGAGAAAGAAGAGGAGGAGGAGAAAGAAAAGGAGGAGAAAAAAGAGGAGGAGGAGGAGAAAAAAGAGAAGGAGATGGAGGGAGGAAGAGGAGGTGAAGGAGGAGGAGGTGGAGGAGGACTAAGAGGATGAGGAGAGGGGAGAAGAAAAGGAGGAGTAAGAGGATGAGGAGAGGGGAGAGGAGGAGGAGGACAAGGAGGATGAGGAGGAGGAGTTGTTACTTGCTGAAGAGCATTGTTTTATGACTGTAGGCTAAGCACATGGATCTGGTTGCCTCTGTGCCAGCCACAGAGATGATATGCGTTTCTTCACCTTGGAGTAGGTCTGGGTATAGGGACAGGAGAGAAGGAAAGGAATAGGGAAAGGGAAGGCAATGGAGAAAGGTGGATAGAGCGGGGGAGTGAAAAAGATCCTTCTCTCCCACCAGCCAGCACACAGAAATACCCCACACAGCAGCTAGCCTTGAGCCTTTCTCTATTGACTGCCTTCCAAAGCTAATTGTGACTGCAAGGAGGAAGAGAGCAGCTTCTCTGCTTGGGTGCCTTTCGGGTTATTTCAACTTTCCACCTCTGTTAACTTCCCCGCAGGAACTTTTGGCCCAAAGCCCTTCTTCATGTTCACAAGGCAGAGATGCTCAGAAGAAAACTATCGGACTCCCCTTGAAAGGGCTGAAGTCCCGGGGGCCCTCTGTCCTCCATATTTAGGAGACTGCAGTGAAGGGGCTTGGGGAAGCACCTAAGAGTGTTTCCTGACACACAGATACCTGGATGCAGGCCTGAGAGAAATCGACCTTTCCCACATGAGGTCTGAACACAGGCAGTGCTCTGTCTGAACCTCTGAACCCCATTCTAGTACAAACATGCTCAGCAATTAGTGCCCAAAGGCTCACCCGTGTTCGCTGCTTGGCAGCGGGCTCCGCTGCCACCTCGGGTATTACCAGCTCAGGAGTCCCGCCACTCCCCCATCATCCTCTGCTCTGTTCTCCACTCCTTCCACTGAGATGTGACCTGGGCCTGAGCTGTAAGGGCTGAGCTTCAGGATGCCAGGGAGCTGTCAATGTTGCTGCCAAAGGCAAGGGTCAGGCTTCAGGCCTCTCCTTTGACTGGTGACAAAAAAAAAATAAGTCACTTCTTTTCCTCATTTGGTTGGTATTCAGAGGCAAGCCACAGAGCCAGTTGGTCCAGCCACAGATCATAGCTTGAAGGAGTGAGGACTATGACAAATGGTCCTTCTTCCAGAGAGGGAGGGAGGGAGGGAGGGAGGGAGGGAGGGAAGGAGGGAAGGGAGGGAAAAAGGGAAGGAGGAAAGGAGGGAAGGGATAAAGGAGAGGAAGGTAGAGGGAGGGAGAGGGAGGGAGGGGGAGGGAAGGGGAGAGGGGAGGGAGGGTGGGGGAGGGAGGGAAAAAGGGAAGGAGGAAAGGAGGGAAGGGATAAAGAAAGGAAGGGAGAGGAAGGGAGAGGGAGGTAGGGGGAAGGGGTGGGAGGGGGAGGGGGAGGGGAAGGGAGGGAAGGAGGGGGAGGGAGGGAAAAAGGGAAGGAGGAAAGGAGGGAAGGGATAAAGGAAAGGAAGGGAGAGGGAGGGAGAGGGAGGGAGAGGGAGGGAGGGAGAGGGAGGGAGGGGGAGGGAGGGGGAGGGAGGGGGAGAAAGGAAAGAAGAGAGGGGAGAAGGAAAGAAGGAATGGGGGAGGGAGGGAGGGAGAAAAAGAAGATTGATTTTGCAAGTTTCAGGTTCATTCCTTTGTACAATCCAGATTTATCTGACTGGGGACAAGCAGCGGCCTATGGGGAGGGTCACCCCACTGAGCTTCCTGTTTTAAAGTTTTCCAAACTGATTTCCTTATGTAAGAGCTTTCCCCTTACCATATCACTTCCTGCTGACCAAAGAGGACTTTCTGTAAGAAACTTAAGGTACAGAAATGACTTTCAGGATGTCTCAGGAATAAGCATGCCTAAGAGCTTCCTATTACGATAAACACTGAGTGCATCCTTTAATCCCAAATGCTTGGGGCCAGGAGTGTTTCGGATTCTTTTTTTCAGTTTCTAGTTACTTTGCACATGTATGATGAGGTAGGTTGGAGACAAGTCTAATGACAAAATTCATTTGGTTTGCCACACAGACAACCTGAAGGTCACACAATAAAACCCCGTGTCATTAATCGGTGGAATTTTCCACTTGTGTCATGTTGGTGCTCATAAAGTTCCAGATTGTGCAGTATTTCACACTTGAGGATCTGGAGTTCAGAGAGGCTCGGTTTATACTGATTTCCAGTTCTGCGTGCCAACTCCCACTCTGCTCAAGCCCTAAGTTGATTCGAGGGAGACCTGTTGGAAGATACTGAGCATTCCAGGGGTTTCTGACAAGATCTTGCTAGTAAAAGCCTGCTTTCTTTTCTTGATGCTGAGAGACCTTAGCCCTTCTGCCCAAAGCCACCTATAGTCCTGTGATTTAGCACAGCCTTGGGGCAACCCAGTAGCCTTCTCCACTTGTTTGCTACTGAGAATTTTGGGGGCGGTGGGGGGGGGGAGCATAATTTAATCTCTGACAACAGAGATGAATGGCTCCTTAATGAGTCGGAAATTCAATCTTTATGAATTTATTATATGACCTGCACATCTCAGAGGAAGTAGCACTTTTCCTAAATCGGGTATATTTGTACAGAATCTTTTAATCACATCTATTCCTCTGACATTCTAAGAGCGACAGAGATGAAGGAGAAAATAAACCAGAAACATTAATGAATAACATTTGTTTTGGGAAAAGAAAAGAAATGGTCAATGAATTACACATGTCTGCAATGTTTGCAAATTACACATGTGCACACACATGCACACACACACACAGCCACACACACACGCACACGCACACACAGCCACACACACACACACGCACACACACACACATGCACGCAGAGGTCAACTCTTCTGGCCCCAAGACTGCTAGGTTTTGTGGGGGAAACACCGTAATTTGCAATCCCTCTTAAACCAGGCAAACTTGTGGGTACACTGTAATTTTTGGGGTAGGGGTGGGAGGTGGGACTATTACTCCATTTTGACCACGACTGCCACTTACATGCTGCTTCACCATGCATACTGATATAAAGTAATGTGCCCGCATGACATTGAGGATCTCACATCAAGGTTTCTGCTAAAAACTCACTGACCTTCCCAGCTCCCCGAGCACACACCCCCCTCAGCATGCTGGGTTTTCCTTTGCTGGGGAGGAGGGAGGGAATGAGTAACTTGTAAGGGCACCCTAGGTGGTCCCCCCACCCACAGACCATGAGGCATCTTGTGCATTTTGAAAGAAACGCACAATATTGCCATTGCGCCCACACCCCCCCCCACACACACACACAAAAGAGCAATACTCTGAACATCTTTCTTACATAAAAACCCGGTAATGTTCCCTGAGTAGAGGATACCATTTACTATTTTTCTCTCCTGACCTATCGAGGAGACAGCTTTGCTAAACTGAATTTATGGAGCTTGTATTTAATGTTTATTTAATGTTTACAGGTCATAGGAAAGAGGTCGGCACCAAGGTCCAGAACCTGAGCAAAAACAGGCCAATCTTCGGTCTTTATACTGTAAGCACAGAAGCATCAGATCAAGGACAAGTATGATTCACAAGGCGGCAGTCATTTCATTTCTCAACAAATGACTTTTAAAGCAGGAAGAATTAATTTTTTTTTTTACCATACATTCGCTTACTATCCTTCTTGTAAACTTCTTGTTTGTTTCATTTTTAGATAGAGTCTCACTACCCTGCCTGGGCGGGCCTGGGATTTGAATATGGGAATTTACTGTATAGATCATGCTGGCCTGTAACTCTCAGAGCTCTCCTGGCCTTCGCCTCCTGAGAACTAAGATTAAAGACATGTGCCACTGCACCTGGCTACACCAGGGAGAACATTTCCCATGACCAAAGGAGTTAAAACAAAATCTAAGTGATGTGTGTAGTTTCATATACTTAAAAGATTAATAAATAAATTAATTAAATTAATAAAATAAATAAATAAATTGGACGGTTGTGTTTAGGATATTGTGACTGGTCTCACTCCCCACCGCCCTTTCTCAAGAGTCTTCCTCCCACCTCCGCCAATACTCTGTCTCCCTTATAGATTCTTTTTGTGCAAGGCCATCCAAAATATCCTGACGTATAAATTTATTTTATTAAAATAATCAGGGTGTTTTAAAGACTTTTTGAGTTACTTTTTGAAAGAGGAAATTGTTCGAATGGTAATTTAATGTCTTAAAAGTCGTAAAATTTCCTAGAACTCAAGGACAAAAATAGCAACTCAGTCATTACATGTGAAATATAAGCTATGATTGGCAGAATTAAGACATACATGGAGGCCCTCTGGGTCCCATAACCATGGTTACAATGTTGACATTGGAGGGACTTTAAAATCAGTACTGATGGTCCTTCCTTACTTCAGGGAGGATTTTGTGTTAGCCTTTGTTCTTGTTTTGAATATTTTTTGTTTTATTTGACTTACTTTTAACATGTTTTTAATTGAAATAGAACCATCTCACTCTGCCCCCTCCAATTCTCTGGCCCTTCCTGAGTAATTTCCTTTATGTGTATGAATGTTTTATTTACCAGCATGTGTGTATGTGTATCACATGTGTGTACCCACAGAGATCAGAAGAAGGTATTGGATCCCCTAGAATTAGAGTCACAGGCAGCTGGGAGCCATTCCTCGAGTGCTGGGAATCAAACCCTTGCCTTCTGCAAGAGCAACAATTCCTCTTAACCACTGAGCTATCTATCTCCCTTTTCCTGAACTTTCCATGTTTAAAACAATCCTCCACACATGCATTTAAATTCACACAAGACGTTCAAGTCCAAAATAATTACTCAAATGGTACTGACTCTGTTCCTCTATACCTAATCTTGCAGGGAATGGTGGTATGGAGTAACCCATCTCCAGAAATACCTTGTCCCAGAAAATATACAACCACACTAAAACTTGCGAGTCTAAGAAAAGCAGCCGGTTTCTGTTGGTGTCTCTGTGGGTTCTCATAGATTTGCATGTGGACGCCAGAGGCCAAACTTGGATGGCTCTCCTCAAAAGCCAGCCCCCTTGCCTTGGTCAGACAGGGTTTGTCACTGAACTTGGAGCTCGCCACATAGCTGGCCTTGGAGCTCCTTCTTTCTCTGCCTCTCCAGGTGCTGCAACTTGAAGTGTACACTACCACACCTGGCTCTTCTGTATCGGTTCTGGAGGTCAAACTCAGTCCCTCATGCTTGCATGGAAGGAACTTTTCCATCTGAGCTTTCTCTGAGCCCAACAGAGACCATGTCAAATCTAGCAATGCACCACAAGTTACTGGGCCACCCTACAGTGGCTTCCCTATTCCGACCAATAAGAAAGGCATCCATCAACAGTCTAAATTACCCATGGTTCTGGTTGTGCAATTATTCACCTCAGAGGGGTCTACCTCAAAGGCATGTGACAGAAACATGACCAGGGTTATCCTGAGAGAAGACAGTAACACAAGGGATTACCTAGAACATACCATGTGGGGTTTCTTGACATAAGAGTCACTAAATATTAGACTCTTAGCTAGAGACAAAAAAGTTTAAATAATACGCTTGGTTAAGGAGCCAATTTTTCCACCAAGCAGGAAGGAAAGGTTGTATTGTTTGGGAGATTTTTTTAAATGTCCTACAAATAGTTAAAGACAATCACTACAGATATTTTTAAAAACAGAGTTTTTTTTCCAAAGATATAAATAAAGCCGCTCAAATAAACAAGAAATAGTTACTGAGAACCTCTTGTGTGGCCTGGGTAAAGTTTCTTAGTCTCATGAACTTTCTGTCTACTTATAAAAGTATTTAACGTCATACAGTGTCTCGATAAATAATGCAGTCTCCCAAAATGTCCACGGTGCTGCGATTCCATCTAGCTGCTACCATACTCTGAAACTTGGGTGGGACGCAGGCTCAACGTGAACAATCAGGGTATGCTACCTGGCTCGCTGGGAGGATCCATGATGGAGGCAACTCCGGAAAAGAGAAGCACCAAGCTATTGGCATAGACTTACAAGGAGGAACTGAAGCTGTTCTGCTACATGAGAAGCGTTCAGTGAATAAACCATCTCAGCTCACTGTGGTGCAACCTTTTCCTAAGTCCTCCAAAATTAAACTTTATTTTCATATTTTTTTTTACTCTAAGGTGTACAGATCAAGTGTGTATGTGCAGGTGTTGACATCATGGAATTGCTAGAAGGTTCTCCATCTTTTTCTTCCAGCTAGGGTCTCGCTGTGGAAGTCGAACCTCCTGTACTTCTGGTCTACCTAGCCGGCTTGCTCCAGGGACACCCCACCCCAACCCCGGCTTTCCAAACTTTGGAATTACCAGCAGGTTGCTCACACACCAAGTGTGTACCTGGGTCTGGGTGTCAGAACACTGCTCCTCAGGCTTACCAAGCCAGCACACTGTATCCATTCGACTATCTGTCCTCTACCTCCTCAACCCCTATTTTCATAATGAGAGAATTTTCACACCTCCTCAGCCCCTATTTTCATAATGAGAGAATCTTCACAAGGCTCTACGCCGAGTGACACGGCAGTGATGAGATGATCCGGATGGTCTCCGGAACGCCCACACATCTTCCAGCACCCATGTACAGGTACCTATATAACTTACCGCTGAAATTTAGAATATATTAAGACTCAGGGGGAAAGTACTTGAGAGTTCTATGGCATTACTAACATTGCTTCCAGGACAAGCCTGATATTCATTAGCACGAAGCAAAGCAACATAGATTTAGAAAAGGAACCTTGTAAAGATTTATGTAGCAGCACTAAATTCAAGGTGGTTATAAACAATGAACTCAGAAACAGCATGGGAAGAGAAAGCAAAGGACAGCGGCCCTGTGAATCATCAATTTTTTCTACAAGCAACCTGAAATAAAAGAGGGGAAAAAAAAAAGCACACACACACACGTATACACAGAGAGACGCAAACACACTCATACATACACACATGGGCTCCGTAACGAATGAAGACAAGATACATACGAGTTAATCTATGTGTTTGTATGCAAACCTTCAATGGCCTCTGCGATCTTTTAGCATACCTAACTATTCCTTACAGAAGTTCCTCAAAGCTCTGTGAAATGATTACTGTTGTCCTGGCATCCTGGCAACCAAGACCACACACACACACACACACACACACACACACACACACACACACACACACACTGCAGAGAGCCTCATTAAATAGAATGCAAGCTACCGAAAAATCACACTCTCAGAAGGCCACTTTTAATATCATCACACTTCTGTCTCAGGACAAGGCCTGGAGCCAGCCCCTGGAAACAGTTCAAGGGAGCTCCTGAGGTTTACACATCACTGAATTCCTGAATTACCAAAACTGAGGACTTCCTATAGGCATTGACTAGTTAGGGCATCTTCAAGCTTTGGGGACTTGTAAGCGGTGGGTACCCAAGTAAAAATGTGAACGGCTGGTGGGTATGGCCAGTGAGGTACCGTGGTGAACTTTCAGAACTCTGAGAGATGCTTGCAAGGGCTTTCCTTACTACTTTTCTAGCTGGACAGACAGTGAGGAACTGACGCAATGTTTCTGTGACTTCCTGCTATGACTGGCACACACTAACTACCAGGAAATAAGGAATAGTTCTGGCAGCTCTGAGGTCACGGGAGGAAAATGAGAGAGACAGTCACACTCAGCTCCAGGGTTCAAAGTTCCTAGCCAAGGGTCTCCAGCCCAGGAGCTCATACAGCTCCTGACTCAGCCTTCTCCACAGAAGTTCAGCCTGGTTTGACAGCTTTCCACAAGTAGTAGCATCCTACCGGTGAGATATAGTCACATAGCCACGGCTCATCGCAACTTTGCAAATGATACAAGGTGACAGCGACCTAGGGGGTTCTTCCTTTCACACAGAGAATTCTGGGTGGCACCCAGTCTGCTTTCTGCTTTCTTCCTGCTTACAGTATTAGGAGTACACCTAACCTAATGAGCAACAACGTTCTAACACGTTGTTCCTTAGCAACCACCAAAGCTGCTTAGATCTGCCCATTAACGAGGTTTATGTCTACATTTGTATGGTGTACGTGTACTCGGACTGCATGATTTTTCATTTTGTGTATTATTCATGTATGCACTATGTATATGAGTATTTAGATACATTATGTGAATATACTCAAGTATTGTGTGTGTGTATGCGTGTGTGTATGTGTGTGTGTCTGCTATAGAGGATTTATGTGTATGTGTTGTGTGCATATATGTTGTATGTACATGTGCATGTGTGTAGGTTCTTGTAAATACAGCACACAACCACAAGTATTTATGTAATGGTCCTGTGCACTCATGCATAATTACCATTCCAGCTGGAATTTTTGGTCTGGTGGATCCTAGACCAGGACAACACTCTTTAAGTCAAAGCCAATGAGTCAGGCCACATATAAGAACTATAATGTCTGGATTTTCCAGAGTCATAAGGCCAGAAAGTGTAGGTCCTAGGTAGGGCCTTAGTCCATATGGTAGTGGGCCTTTTAATTTAAATGTTTGTTTTTAGTAGACAAATAAAATGCTCTCTAGTCATAGGTATATTGATATACTGAGAAATAATTTTTTGAAGCTAGTTGGGTTATCCATCCCCTCGAGTGCTAGTTGTTTATTGTGAGAACATCTAAAGCAATTTAAGTTATTATAAATATGATTACTAAGAAGCATCATAATCAGGAAGCTTGAAAGATCTTGAAAACGCATTTCCTCCTACTGAAGACTTCATTCAAACCAAGATGGGTTTTGTGAGCAAACACCTCGTTTTCTGTTTCTGTTTCCAATTTTTGTTTTTGACGCAAAACTTCTTCTAGTTTTTCCTCTAGTGTTTTACCCACCATAGGAAAAGGAGCTCAAACACATAGACAAACCAAGTAAAATTATTCGGGAGTCCCAAGGAGCATTATGGAGAAGGGGGTTTCCATTTTGTTTTTGGTTTAACCTTCTAAATATTGTTTATGCTCTAAAACTGGAGGAACTGGAACAGGACCTCGTCAGGAGGGCAAATGAGGGTCTTCACACGTGACTCCACAGCAGCATGACCTTCTCTAGTCTATGTAAGTGGCCATATTTTCCTGCCTCCATTTAGAAACTCACTACAGGTGAGCCAGGTATTTATACACCAAACAAGCTAACTTTAAGATCTAAAGCTCTCACAGCCCTCACAGCTCTCACACAGTGGTCTCTCAGTCGTCACAGGCAATCCAGCTCTCGCAGGGCTGAGAATGGCTGCGGTGTTAGAGCCCCAGCACGCTGACAGTGAGTTCCAGCCCACAGGGAGAGGACAATCGAAAACACATCTCCAGGCTTCCTGGCAATGTATATTTCCATCCATTAAAAAGAAAAGGCCCACGTTCAAGTGTTCAGGAGCATATTAATCTGAGACCCTTAGCCCTGCAGCACCCTGGCATAATCTCTCCACTTCGACTTCTTTGACTAATACTGACAGGATGGAGGGAGAGAGACAGAGAAGGACCTGCCGAGTCATAGCTATTCACCCACTGCAATTAAGCCAGTGTCCCCAAAGTGAGACCTGTCCACCAGTGGGGCACATGTTCTCCTCTGAGCCCCTTCAGAAATCATGTTGGTGTACTTCAAATACCCCAACTCTGTGTGTGTGTGTGTGTGTGTGTGTGTGTGTGTGTGTGTGTGTCAAACACTCTCTGACCCACTGACCTTAGATTATTCTAGAAAAGGATTGGGAAACACTGGCTGAATTCTGTAACGGGAGGAGCTGATAAAAGAAGATAGATAAGAAGAGTCACCAAACACCTCTGTGTCTGCAATCGCTGCTCGGCCTTTGCCCCATTTACTCAATTACCTACTTATTTTTATTTATTTGTTGCATCGTATGCAGTCTCGAGCCCAGGGCCCCTCATGCTAGCCAAGTGTTTTACCAGGAGTCACACCTCCGGCTGACCCACATTGCTTTGAAATGTATGAAGGAACACGATGTGGTCTCCACAGATCCTGTACTATCAAGTGTGGGTTTTCCCCTTAGAGTTTCACTCTAGATATCAAGAAATGCTCCCTTACAACAAGGTCCCAACCCGTCATCCACTCCTCCCATTAATGCCATCCTAGGACACTGGCAGGTTCCCTTCCCTTCGGGGACCTCAACTTCTTTGTTCCCCTAGTCCCCAAACCCTGGAGTAACTCGGGGCACACTCTGCAGGTGAGGAGGGATAGGAAATGTCTGTAGTTTAGAAATGTTTATACCGCTAGTCAGGATGGCTCGACGGATCCCTGGCAACCTGTAGGGTGCCTACAGGACCCTCATGGTAGGAAAGCATTAACTCTATCTACCAAGCTGTCCTCTGACCCTACACATGCCTGCACGCCCAAATGTAATTTTCAAATTACGAAAAGAAATGCATAAACAGTATACTTTTCTATAAGATAAAAATGAAAAAAAAAAAAGGCCTATTTAAAATTTGGACAAATTGCAAGTGATAACTTCAAGCCATGTAAGATGGTATGTAAAGCACCCAGGAAACAGTTACTATCAATGGCATCTACCACATAGGAGCCATTGGCTAAGCTGAGAGCTTCTAGTTTATAAAAGATTTATAGCCCGAGGCATGAAGTTCAGAATCTATCTTTAACGGTGATAAAGGATCACGGGGAAGATATCATAAAGAAAAGAGGTTAAAGACAAAAGGTCTCACAGAGGGGAAAGAGATGATGCAGTGGGTGTGGTGCTTGTGCAGGACCTGCCTGTGGGTCTCAGCACCGTGCGAAAGGGCACGCGTGGGCGTGCGTGGTTGTAATTGCGGAACTGGAGAGGCAGACACTGGTGGGTTGCTGGGTCTCATTAGCCAGTCAGCCAAACCAACTGATACACTGTGTGTCCTAGTGAGACACACAGGCTCAGAAAAGGAAGCTGATGGATCCTGAGAATGCGATACTCAAGGTTGAACCCTGGTCTCTGTACATGTACTCAAACGCACCTGCACACGTGTGATCATATATGCATAGTCAGACCAACACACACAGAGACAGACAGACAGACAGACAAATGGACGGACAGACAGACAGACAGAGTAAGTGGAAGCTTTATGCATTCAGAATACCAGAGGCCATTATGAACTCTATGGTCTGAAAATCTGTGTCTCTAACATGTGCCTTTAACTTTGAACTCACAAGGTGACTGACTGCGTGGGAGGTGGCAACCTTTCAGGGCTGGTCAGGTAATAAGGTGGAGTCCTCAAGTATTAAATTTAGAAACCTGACAAGAAGCACCAGCAAGTCCTGTGAGAAAGACCAGTCTATGAAAAGGAGAATGAGTCCTCACCAGACACTGCAACTTCTGCTGCTTCATGCTGGGCCCTCAGCCTTCAGAACAGAAGCAGTACATTTCTGTCTGGCAGCTGTCCAGTGCATGGCATCTTGTTACAGTAGCCCTAATAACACCTACGGACTATATGCAGTTTACCTGGTAGTGTGGAACTGATGGAAATCAACCTTAGTCTTTGTGCTTTTAAATGTAAACCCTTATTTTAACAGAAACAACACAGTTAAGACTTAACAGGATGAGCACTGAAGAAATGGCTGAGCAGTTCAGTTTCAGGTGCTCTCATACAGGACCTGAGTTCAGTTCCCAGGACCCACATGACAGCTCACATCAGTAGCTCCAGTTCCGGGGGAATGAGCACCCTCAGGCACCAATCACACAAAGATAAAACACTCTTACGCATAAAAATGAAAAATAAAAAAAATTAAATTTTACTCTACAGTTAACAGTTTGGATGACTGGTCTCAGTTCACCAATAACCTGGTAACTATTTAATGAGATAAAATCTTAGCAAGTGAATATAGGGAGAATTGAGAATGTTTAAAAAATGCAATTATAAGACTTTCCCAATTTGAAGCAGCAGGTCCTTTCACCGTGTAAGGCGGACCCATGAGCAAATGCCATGAATGAATGGCCTATGCAGTGACCACACATCCATTGAGTGGATGTGAACACCTAATTGTTGGACTGTTTTCTAGTCACATTACTCATTATGACTGCATAAAATCAATACAAACAGCAGTGATTGCAACTTCTTTGAAAACTAAAGGCTGTGACATCACACTCTATTAGTGACTTGTATGGGGTTCACCACAACATTAGATGTCCTCGTCTCCATTGTCTGTATCTCTAACTTCTCTCTGTCTCTGTATTGTCGTATTAGAGATATGGAAACTGGGGCTTGCGGGATGAGTAATGGATCTAAGATCTCAAATTAAAACAGCTGAGTTGCACGGGTCAGACAAAATGATCACAGACGGAAAGGCCTTTGTAGACAGGAAACTATCTACAGACACATCTTTCTCAGTTTGCTTAATGTGTGTGCGTTCACAGAGCAGCCCCGTGCTCTTCCGTCAAGAGTGAAGGCTTTGGGTCCTGACATCCTGAGCTCAAATCTAAGCTTTGTCACTCACTAAGGCATGCCTCAGTCCCCGTCCCTACACACAAAGCCATACGAACTGAAAACACCTCACTCATAGAGCAGCTGTGAGGATGGAGTCTAACGCTACAGCCCAAAGCACATGGTGTGTGTTAATAAACTTTACAACACCGAACTAACAAAACCCCACCCAATTTGGAGTTCAATGACCTCTGTCGTTCATGTCATGTGACTCAGGCAAGTGACCCAAGCTTTCTGCTTCACTTCCTCCCCAGGAAAGAAATAATAGAAAATGTTGTACGGGAAAGTGTTTCTTAGACTAAAGAGAGCCACGTGGTACAGCTGACACATGAATTATCATCAGTCTCGCTAAGCCAAAGAAATTTCCTGCGTGCCAGTCTCTGCCGTGTGACAGCTTAACGTGGAGCCTCAGTCCCGGCTGAACTCCCTGCGACAATAGAACGAACGTCTAGTCACTCAGGACTCCAGCAAACGGAGCACCGTTCACTCCATCCTCCTGCACAACACCCACCTCAGGTAGATAATTGATGTTCGCCGTGACCCTGAGGCACTCCGAGACTCTGAAGCACCTTCAGGGAAATATTAAATTATGTTCAGCCCAGTTTTATGAAGAAGTATACTTAATTATACTGAGATTCTTTGAGAATGCGTGACCCAGGAAAAGCACAAAGAGGAAGTCACGTGCTGTCTAGAAATCTGAAGCCTCGTCTCACTGTCCTCCCCCCCAGTCACCTTTGTCAGAGTTAAGTGAAAAATACAGCCAACCATAGAGCAGGAGACGTGGGAATCCAACCTGACAGTTACACAAGTCAAGAAGTTTGCCCTGCAGATCCCTTAAAGACCACTCTTATGGAGAAGAAATGAAGTCAAAACAGAGCATGAAATTGTCCAATACTGCGACACGTCTATAGAAGGAAGGCAGATGCAGTAGGGTCAATACTGTATGTCGTATCTCGAATGTAGAATCTAGAGAGAGGAGGGGACACTAAAGCACAGATAACAGGTGCTCAACCATAAACGAGACATGTATGTCATGCCTCGTCCCCTTCAAGGGTCAGAAATATCTTGAAAGATTAGAGGGAAAGAGTAGAAGAGCCAGAGGTCACACAGAGAACCTGGGGAAAGCGGTGTTCTCTAAACATAAAAGGACCAATACATTCACCGGAGCTCTGGCTGCCCACACAAGACCTGCACAAGATCAAGCCAGTCAGCACTGGCATGATTCGCCAGCCCCTATCCCTAGCTGAGGAACTAGGGACAGTGGCCAGCTGCTAAGGGCGGGGATAGACAGATTTCATTAGGATCCCCGTGTGTGGTGGGTGGCCCTCTCCCCAGTGGCTGGCCCCACACTTACTCGCATACAGGCAGCAGTAGCCTTGACCTAATGGGTTATTAAAAAGGGGGTGCTATAAGATTGCTCAGCTGGTAGAAGTGCTTCTCAAACCCAAGGTCTTGAGTTGGGACCCCAGAACTCACATGGTGGAAAGAGAGAACTGTCTGGAAGAGAGAACTTTCTGGAAGAGAGAACTGGTTGAGTTGTGAGCTCAACAGACTTGGGGTAGTGTACACCACAGACAGCAAATAAATGTAAACAAAAAAAAATAGGATAGGAAGTTGAGGGTGGGCCTGGGCGGGGTTGGGGGTATGGATGTGAACATGATGGAAATATATCATATATAGTATGACTTTTAAAAAACCAAAATGGTGGTATTTTAAAAAAGGAAGGCGTCCCGGTGAGCAACGCAAGAATCAGGGAGTGGAAGAGGTGGGTTAGAGAGGAGAACGAGGGCTGATTATAATCAAAGCATGGAATATACATGCATAGGAATGAAAGGATGGCTATTACTTAGTGCCACTCATATCTATAAAGCAGAAGCAATATGTAAAGGCGGCCACACACTTCAAGTAGGAATTATCTCTTACACTGACCAATAATGCATTTGGAATTTTGAACGAGAAATAGCCTGAATACATCGCTGACTACCTTCTTACTGATACTTGAAAGCATTAAAAACAGATGTTAATGTTTTGCTCCTTAGAGTGGAAAACACCAACACTGGATTTGCTAGTTAAGTTTCATCCCTATTTTAAAGAATTATGTACATACAGATAAAGAATACAATATATATAAAAAGTCACACTCTATTAGGGCTGGAAAATTTGACTATTTACTTTTGTTTAGATTATTTCAGAGATGTTAAATTATCTTTATTGGTTTTTTAAAACCACCCCCCCACCCAGGGAGGGACATAAGAGTTCGGGGGACATCTGTTCTTACCCTCTGCCTGTTTGAGACAGGATCTCTTGTTCACACTCTGTATACCAGGCTAGCCCATCCAACTCCAGAGATTCTCCTCCCTCTACCTCCTAACTTACTGTAGGGGTGCTGGCGTTACAGGTGCAGGCTACCGTGTGTGTCTGGCTTTGGGTTCTATGGGGTGTTTTACTTACTGGACCCCTCTCCCCCAATCTTCTACATGATATCTTCCAGCTAAAAACTGTGAAACAAGAGAAATCCTAGTCAGGACCGGTCAGAGTTAGGAGAAACAAGAATCGCCATCATTGCAGAGTTCTCTGCAGCTGACAGACCCTGGTGCCAGGCTCCTTCCAACCCTGCTTATGTGTCCTGAGTGACAGCACTTCCATTAACAGATCATTAGCTTTTTCAGCTTTGAGACAGTCCTGATTGATAGAATATTTTTTTCCTCAAATGAAATCTTACCCTAATTATAGTTAGCTTTCCTCTTTCCTTCTCAAATGGGTCCACTGGGACCAATTTTATAACTGACTTCATGTCCCATCAAGGATTCCACGGGTGTCTCTCGTTTTCTTACACGGCAATCCGTTTCCACTCCTGTGTTTCACGGTTAGTCCCCAAACCGCAATGACCGCGCTTCATAGTGACCCCCTACTATCTGCTGAAGTGGTTCACGGGTGACCTGGCTTCAAGGACAGTAAAGCAGGCATGGTCCTGAGGTCATGATGGACTTTTTTGGACCCCAACTATAAAATGTAGTTTCAGTGAGATGTATAGTCACAGTTTCAAAGGTCGGACTTAGAATCTTTCCGAAAAGAATCAATTCACAAGTCACTCATTCATGTGTGTGTGTGTGTGTGTGTGTGTGTGTGTGTGTGTGTGTGTGTGTGTGTATGGAGGGGCGCTTATTATCAGCACTGAGCTCTAATTTATCACTCTGTTTTCCCCTAGTCTTTAGAGCCAAGTGTTTGGTGTATGCATAAAAACTCCCAGCTCTTCTTCCTTGGCTAAAGCAAGCAGCAGTAGCAAGCCAGGACCCATTCTGCTCCATCAGCAAGTCTGATGCTTCCGGGGATAGGCAGAGCAGACGAGAAAGGCCACTGACTTCCCAGTCACAGGGCTCTGCCTCCCTCAAGACATGCAGGGGCAATTCCAGACTCCCGGGCCCAGCCTGGGAATAAGAAAGTTCAGAAATTTCAACTCTCTTAACAACCTTCCTCTCTTCCTTGCTGTGTGGAAACCAACATCCCATTCATAAAATGGTTTATTGGCTGGGCATGGCTGCTCCAACAAGCAACCATCCTTATTTGTATTATTTTCTCGACTGCCTAGTTGGGCTATGACTAATTTTTAAGACGCTCTACACACTGACAGCCCTTACTTTCTATATTAGCATGCTAATGAACCTTGGAAAGCTCCTCCTTAAATGTCTCACTCTCTTCCCCCCCCCCCGACCCCCAGAGCACGGCCATGAATGCCACAGACAACGGGAAGAGGTGAGGAAGACGAGGAATTAAAAAAAAGTGTAGGGTTCAGCCTCACCATGGTTTGTAACTTTGGTTATCTGCCTTAATTTCCTTTATGTTTACAGATACGAGACAGGCACAGAGGGACCCTCGAGCCCTGAAAGCAAAGAAAGTGGGAATCCAAAGTGTGGCGGCAGCAAAAGGATTGAATTTCTGGGACACATGAGCATCGAGGTGTCACAGAGACAGTAGTGGCTGTTCGTGAGAGAACATGCTCTATTTCGCTTCGATGAGGAGAAACCACATTCTACAACTATTTCTGTCCAAACATGTTGAGGGTTTTTTCAAAATCCCCTTATAATAATATCGGCATTATTTGCATTTAAATATTCAGAGCAAATGAAGTCCGGTGGAGCAATCTCAGAACTTGGAAGATGATGACGGGAAGATCAGGAGTTCAATAAAATAAGTCTGAGTGTTCTAAAAAATTGACATAACCACCTGGCATATACCTGACTGGTGGAGTGTTTGTCTACCTTGCACACAACCCGAGGTCTAGTCACTAGTTCTGGGGGAAAAGTGTAAACATACTCTCTGAAGGCAGTTAATTCCAAATATAATCAGAATTAAATACTGAACACTTTCCTAGGGTTCTTAGTTGAACAAGAGTGAAATATCATTGAGGAGCCCTCAAGAATGAAGATTTGAGTGGAATTTACCCTCTGACCTATTGACCCACGGTCTGTGGCCTTCCAGAGGTTTCTGTCAGTGTTTTTGAGAATTATCTTGACATAACTTTTCTTGTTATTTTACTATACGAAACTGTATCTTGTTGGGGCATAGAATTGGGAGTAACCTACATCTATGTTCCTTGGCCACGGGCACCCATCTTTGGCTCCAGAATTAATATCCTCTTATTTCCATGAGGTGCAAGCTGTATTTTAACATTGACAATAGTATCTGTATCAACGGAACTAAGACACCTGTTGCCGTGGGTTAAATACATTTGAGGAAGGGCACAAAATTGAGCTCATTTTGAACTGGGACAATTCCCTAGCAAACTAGCATGTTGAAGTAAAGGTGAAAAATTCTATATATGAGCAAGTGAGATTGTCATTGCCAACCTCTGATTCCCCCTTGCGTCTCCTCTTACCTGCCATTTTGTTTGTTTGATGTCCTAGATCCTGCTGGGTCAGTTTCTGGGAGGCTGGAATAGCAGGTGTGTACCACCAGCCCATCTCAAGCTCTATGTCTCTAAACTTCTGTTTATGCTGTTGCCCTTGAGTTCATGAAAGTTCTTTCTCTGGTCTTTTCTTCCCCACTAAATCCTATTTCTTGGGGGAAGCTATTTAGACTGTGGTGTTGGGGCTGGGGACACAGGTTAGGGATGGATTACTTGCCCGGAATGTGTGAAGCTAAATACATAAGTTGGAATGTAGAGTTGATTCTGCTCTAACAGAACTGTTCTCTTCAGTACAAACATAAATAATAATAATAATAATAATAATAATAATAATAATAATAAATAAAAGAGAGACAGCTTGCTTCGGTTTCCCTTTTCTGAAATTCTTATTTGAGATGTCTTATTTGCCCATGGTTTCTCAAAAGGGACAATGCTCTCACAAGGCTCAGTGCTCAAATGTTCTACACTCAATTATTCGGTCTTCTTCTTTCTAGCTAAAGAGCCGACATGCCTTCCCTAAAGGATCAAACAAGTCCACCTTCCAAACACACTTAATACTTCTCCCACAGGCAAATGTAGATTAAACAGCATTAAATAATAAATCTGAACACAAACAAGTAATAAAGTTTCAGCAAACAATGGGAGGTAGAGACTGTTCTTACCAATCCAGGGCTATACCACCCCTCTTCCCCACTGAAGCAGCAGACACACCCACACACAGGAATCGAACCTCTGCCCCAGGGCACTGAACGAGGGCCCCTCCTGAGACTACTGAGAAGCCATTCTGCACACACCTCTCATCAACGATGCTTTCCTGTCACTGGAAGCACCAGGAGCCTGCATGTGTCTGTTCTAGTCACACCTACCAGTGGCATGGCAAGAGATGACAGAGCAAACAGGGTACTAGGCAGGGACAAGCTTGGCAACCAGTCCTGGATCTCGGGGGTTAACTGCTCACCTACGCTGCCAAGGGGCCATGCTTCCTATTGCTTTGGGAGCAGCCCCTGAAGATCCTTCAAGTCCCAGCACATCACTCTGTCATTAGTGATGCTGGGGAAGAAGGGCTTCACCTTCATTTGGCTGTCAGCATGGGAAGAGGCTGATGGGCAGGAGCTGTCCTGGTGCTGTCTAAGTGCCCCCAAGCCTCCCACTCGCATCCTCTGCCCCCATGCCCATCTTCTGATGCTTCATTGTTCTCAGCTCATACCGAACTTGGTGTCAGAATTTCCATCAACAAATAAACCTGTCTAGGAAGTGGCTCAGACCATCTAAATAGCTATGGACACCTACTTGGCATCACTAGGTGCACACAGCAGTTGTGTTTAGCTTAGGGATTCTATGTGCTTTTTTTTTTTTTTTTTTTTTTGGTTCTTTTTTTTTTCGGAGCTGGGGACCGAACCCAGGGCCTTGAGCTTCCTAGGCAAGCGCTCTACCACTGAGCTAAATCCCCAACCCCACTATGTGCTTTTTGAGATGTAAGAAAACTCGAGTTGAAAGGCATACAGATCTCTTACAGAATCCCGGTTATTTTCAAAGCTCTTCATTAATGCTAAAGACCCATCCAGAGCATGCTTTAATGAGTATATGGACCACATGAATTAGACTCGGTGTCTTTTTCTTCTTTGGGTTGGGGCAGTGGGGCACAGGGTGAGAGGGTGGACCTGGGAGGGAAGGGAGGGAAGTGTAATCAGGGCGTATCGTAGGAAACCCCCAAACAATTAATAGAAATACTGTGTTGGGAGAGAAAAAGAAAAGATCTGTCCAATAAAGAAACATCCAATTAGGGACCCAGAGAGCCAGTGTTCATCCTTATCCACCCAACAAGGGGCCTGTGCGCTGTAGGGTTTGTAACTTACTGTGCCTCAGATTTCTCGTCGGTAAAATTAGAGCAACTCCATGGTATCGTAGATTAGCAGTTCTCAGGCCCTAAAGAGGTTACTTTGGGTAGTTCTTACTATATTTTTTAATCAACTGATTATCAGTTAATATAGAAACTCATGACTTGTCAAAGTGTAGAGGGTAAAGTGTGGGTGGCGTGCTCAGCCACAAATGGAATGTCTTTATCACCATCCTGCCCACAAGGCCTGAGGACCATTGGGGGAAAGCCAGAGGTTAGACTGGACAGGAGTGAGGCAATGTCTTCAGGACATACAGGACAGCTGCCACAGTGAACTCCCGGCAGCTGTGCCTGCCTTTTCAGCATCAACACAGGATCAAGCCATACAACATTTCAACACGGAGTGGGGGCCGTGTTTGGAGCACCTACCCCTGACTGAGGACATATTGGCAGTGGATGGCTTCTGAGAGCGAAGAGTCAAGTTTTCTTTTTCCTTTTAATTCAGTTTTATTATCTTTACTATGTGTAGGTATGTGTATCTGCATGTGCTCTTGGAGATAAGAGGCTCAGATTCCCTGGAGCTGAGTTACAAATAGTTCTGTGTCCCTGAGGTGGGTGCCGGGAACCAACCGTGGGTCCTCAGAAAGAGCAGTGAGCACTCTTAATCACTGAGGTAGGGTTCATTTGTCTTTAGCAGATGTGGCCCCTGGTAGATCAAGCTCCAACAGATAGATAGCCCAACAATCATGAGTATGTTGGTAGCACGTATCAGATAAGGCAGAATATTAAAAAAATTAATTAATCAATTAAAACCAAGAGAGGATAGGAAGTTGAAAAGGGGTCAAGCAGTGGGGGAATGGATGTGGGAGGAGTTAGACCAGTGTTTTGCAAACCTTCTTAATACTGAGACCCCTCAACACAGTTCCTCCTGTCGCAGTGTCCCCCAGCCATAAAATTACTTTTGCTGCTACTTCACAACTGCAATTTTGCCATTGTCGTAAATCATAATGAAAATATTTGATATGCAGGCCATCTGACATATGACCCCAGTGCAAGAATCGTTCCTACCCCTCCCCCCTACAAGGGGTCAGGACCCACCGGCTGAGAACTACCGAGTTAGAAGTTTAAATGGGAGATGAATCCAGTAAAAACAATACATAATGTACATGTGCAAAATTCTCAAAAAAAATTTACCGTAAATACTATATTTGAAATTGGAACACTTAGGACATTTTAAATGTGTTCGGTCTCTAAAATTCTGATGTTTAGGGTTGTCTGTCTGTCCCGAGTCCATAAAATAAATTGTGTGCAATACCTCAAGCTTTTTCAAGTAGCTAACCCTTCAAACAGACAGAAGCCAAGATGGGGACAGTGGCTCCAGAGAAAGTAGAAAGTTCAAGCCAAGCCAAGACTACGGCGTAAGACCTTGTGGCAAGAGGGGCAAGAGAAAGAGAATTTTAAAAAGAAAGAAAGAAAGCAGTTCCCGTGTCAGGAACATAAACATTTTATATTCGGAAAAGAATATGAAAAATACTCACTTGTATAACAAACAGCATATTCTGAAATGAACAGTGTTTTATCCACGGGCTGGGGTGGGGGGGGTGTCTTATTTTTGTTCTCTGTCCCTCCATGTTTGGCGTGACACTAAACAAACCCTACTCGGAGCCACTAAAGTCCACCTGCATCTGCTGGTCTGCTGGGTTCAAGGACTCAAGCTCTAACACAGAAATAGCTATGACTCATTGATCAACCAAAAACTAACACACACACAAAAAAAAAAGCTCAAAAAGAGGCGAGTAAACCTTGCCATAAACTGTTTCAAAAGTCAGGCTAATCTCAGCATCTGTGACCACACCAAGGAGGCTTTACAAATTGAGTAATTTCCCTGTCTCCTTAACACTCAAGGACTGAGGTGGGGTGGGGTGAAGTCTGTGGGGGTTGGGAAGGGGGGGAGGGATGGAGGGCCAGCAGAGATAAGCAGAATGCAGCAAGCTGGGTCGGAAAGAGGAACCAGCACAGTTCGCTGAATTCACAGCCAGGTTCCAAGTGGGTTTTGGGCACACGGATAGCTTCGGTTGGACAAGCGGGGCTGTTGTCCTCTGTTATTCATGGTTTTACTTTGGACTCACCAGAGGGAAGGCTGAACACTGTTTGTGGGTCATAGTAAGAGAGTTCAGAGGCCCATTGTGACTCCTGGGGAGACACAGCCATACCACAAGGCATGTGCTTACAGAGCAGATCCCCGGCAGGTGATAAGAACAGGCCCACTTGGTTTGTTTTTTTTTTTTTTTTTATTAACAGAAAACCTTACCAACTTCCGTAGACTTCCCCAGAATGAAATGTCAGCCTCGGATGAGTTTGAGGAAGAATCACTTTGCCCCTTAGAAAGAGTAACTTTCAAACCTCGGTACCCATAATGGTTTTTTTTTTCTTTGCACCAAAGAGATTTTTAACTTTGAGCGGAAAAAAAAAAAAAAAAAAGAGGTACCTTCCCTAGTGGGAACTCTAGAATATAAAATCTGTAATCGGCCAGGGATAAAATAACAGCTTAAAATAAGCAGAATGACACCTAGCCTGAATGGAAAAGCTATTCCAAGTGGCAAAATGAACTATTATTAAGCTACAGAGTCTCACTCTGCATCCTGCTCCGTTTTTCAATGACATTTTATGAAATGCATGTGGTAGGTTGCTCATGCTTTTTTAAAGCAGAAAGTAAGAAGGGGGGGGGACCTTTCAAATAATGCAATTATCACACCAAATGCTCCTTGGATTTGCCTCTCCCCTCAGTTCCTTCCTGCTAGCGAGAATGGCAATTTTGGAGGCTTTCTGAAGTACCATGCCCAAGCCCTGGGTGACTGGCAAGATGTAGCTGGGGCGTGTTCCTGGGAATACGAGTGCATGCTGCCACTTCTGCTTCTGGAAACCTTCCCTTTCTGCTGGGGGGGGGGGGCACCTTGAGCTCTGGATTCCCCCACCCGGCCAGCTTCTAGTCCTGGGAGATAGTTTGCATGCAGGAGAAAGGCTAGGAGAGTTCCACTTACCAGCTCAAGAATCCTGAGACAGGGCAGAGTCCCGACCATGTACAGAGCAGCCAAAACTAGGCTTGCTCCTTTAGCTGTTCCAGTTACCATGGCTAACCCAAACAAGATCCCCCATCGTCCCTCCCCTGCAGCTTCTCAGCCACCACCTACAGACCTCCCAAAGCTGGCAAGAGTGAAAGCTGTGTAGTTGCAGGGATCTCCAAGCTGAGCAGAGGAGAGGACAGGAGGGAAGATGCAGGACAGCCCCCAGCCAGGCAGCTGGGCGGGCGGAGGCCAGAACAGACAGGCTGTTTGTGGCTACAGGCATTTGCTTCTGAGAGTATGGGAGTCTTCAGCTCACTTCTAAGTGAAAAAGGAAAAGAAACTGGCTGAGCCTTCACTTGGGGAAAATGGGCATCACTTCTAAACTTTGGTTTTCCAAGCGGATGCAAAGGGGGAAAGCAATGTACTGAATTTCTTAAATTGAACAGAGGCAGGGCTTGGGGGAACGTCGGTGTGAGAGCCATGAGTAATAAGAAACGGTTTTGGCACTGAGACTCTCTTGTCAAAACCAAAAAAAAAAAAAACACCCCCATTAGAGATTTAAAAAAAAAATCCATCTCTAAAAACCATGCAAACAAAGAGAAAAATGAAAGATTAACCTAGATAAACTATCACTTTTTTAAGATGCATTTTGGAACCACTAACAGACAAGCCCAGCAGAGCGGGACTCTGGAATGGAACTCCTAAGTAGTGGGCTGAGATGGGTCAACCTCCCCTAGGCGACTGGTTACTCTTTAGAGATCTACTGCCACAAAGTATCAAATCTATAAAGGCGGTGAAAGGAGTATTCCTTAAATCTTAGGCTAAAAATATGAACACGGGAGTTAATTTTCATTTGCTATAAGTCTCTTTATGTATATATGTGTGAGTAAGATAGAGCGCGCCCAAGGGTCTCCAGATAGCTTGGTACTCACCAAGCAGGCAAGGCTGGCCAGCCATCAAGGCACAGTCTCTTTGTCCCCAGCACTAAGATTACAGCACAAACATGCCGCCACACCTGGTCCGTTTTACATGTGTTCTAGCGAACACACTTGGATCCTCGTTCCTACAAGTCAAGGGCTTTACACAAAGAGTCACCACCCCAGCCCTGCCATCTACTTTCACTTTGTGCCTATGGTCTCCTGAGAGCATAGCTTCCACCTCTGTGCAGGTCAGAGAGGAAACAGGTGAAGTACTGTTGGAAAGGGATCTCCCAGCCTCCTCTGCGTCCCTCTCCCCTCCCCCATACAAGCCAGATGGTACTCTGAAATCAGTCAAGTGCTACAAACCAGTCCTTTAAGCAGCCCCGTGCTGCCTTCTTGAAGAAGAATTTGTACAGATCAAAGCCTCAAGCGTTTACCTGCCCGAGACTGCCATAATTTGAGGTGGCTGCATCCTTGAAAGAACACACACCCGATGCTCCAAGCTGATGAAAAGCACGTGTCCTTAGGACACATTTCTTTGCAGCGCTTAAAACCCTTACTGGGAGAAATACTTCCCACACTGCATGCCTATTTCAGTGCTTGCTACTGTGTCTTTGAAATCACAGAGCAATGGATTCTCCACCTGGGGCAAAATGATTGAAAACTGACAGTGAACCTTCAGAGGGCACTTCAAGAGGGGGGTGGCTAGCCCAACTGAAGGCAGACACCCAGAGATCCAGTGCCCCTGCATCAAAGCGAAGGTGTTTACGTTCTCAGTAACCTTGACCTTTGTATGAAGTCTCCAAGCTGCAAACACGGGCTGTCATTTCCAAACGTTTGCACAAACAGACACATTTTCAGCCCCGCTCGCTGAGCGAGCTGGTGGGATGAGTGTCCGTGGGGGAGGTGTGGCGTAAAGGGGACCTGATTGGCTCTCAACCAAACTGACCATCAATCAGTATGCCACACAACTTCCCCAGTCTGTTTCTGTCGTTTGTGAGTACAGCTCTGGCCCAATGATCCCAAATTTCTTGCCAACTGGAGCATTCTGGGTGGTCACGTGATAGGAATACAGAGAGCAGGCCAACATGGGGAGTAAGCTCATGGTGGGAATCGGGTGAAAGAGATACCAAGGAAGGGCAGATACCAGCCGGTAGGTACTGAAACCAGCAACCAATCTCTTTCACATCTACCTAGCAATGAGTCATAACTCCGCTGGTTTGCTCAGTCAGACATGAGCCTCTGGGGAGAGACCTCACCCAAGTGTGATTTCCCCAGTCAGGCAGCTCAACAGAAAGCGACTTAAAGTGGATCGTACAACAGGAAAAAACCAGGTAGCCCATGTCTTTCACTGGACAAGGAAGGCACAGAAGCCTGAGGTCTAGACCCCTTCATGTGGTGTTGGTGAAGCATCTCAAAACCAGGACGCCTGCTTGCTTTGTTCCTGATGTCCCCATCGTAGTGGTCTTTATCCACCCTGAGCCTTAATCAGAAAGCTTTCTTCTCATTTACCTCAGTGTCTAATTAGTCAGGAAGTAAAGACTTCCTAGTGAACCTCTCTCCCATCTGCCCACTCTGTCACTCCCTTGCCACCATTAGAACCATACGTAAGGGATATGGCATGATCAGCATGGGGCATGCTCTCCAGCCCTGTTAAACAAAAGTTCCTTTACCGCCTGCATTTCTAGAACTGCTTTTCTCTGGTCTCCCTGGCCACAGCCCTAGAGAATGATGTCTGAGACCCACACCTGGTCTTTCCCATTCCCTGCCTCAAGTCTGTCCAGGGGCCTGCACTGCAATGCTGGGTATAAGGCAGTTAGTTCCCTTGGTGTGGCATAAAGGTCCCTTGTCATCTGCCCCTGTCAACTGTTTCCAGCCCATACACAGACCACACCATTCCCCCATCAGAGAGCACTCAGCAATTTTTCTTTGGCCTTTCTTTGCTGGGTAGATAACTTTGCTTGTCTGAAGTACACCCTCTCCCCCACCAAGGCTCATTTTGAAGGATATGTGTTCTGAAAGTGGTCTCTCCCTGTGTGCCCCTGGTCTCCCAGTCTGAGCTGCCTCCTTCTCTGAGGACCTAAAACACAGTTCTAGCATCACAGAGAGCAACAGTCCAGTAGGTTGCCTGATGCTAGAAATGCCCACCTCTTAATAAGTCATCCACCCTCAATACCGAGAGTAGAATTTGACATACAACGTTCAAAAGCTTCTGCTGAGTGAAGAATGCAGAGTTCCCAGGGGAAAGAGAGGATCCTAAAATGGTGACGTGCTTTACTCAAGGTTTCTTAAACTGATGAGGGACAGACCTGGGCTTCAGATTTCCCATTTCTGCTGGACGTCCTCCTCCATGTCCATCTGCAGGGGACATGGTGACACAAGCCTGTAATTCCAGCCTTTGGGGAACTAAGGTCAAAGGGTCAAAGGTAAAAGGGTCTGCACCCATTGGAGACCAGCTTAGTCTCCATAGCAAGTTCCAGGACAGCTAAAGCTATGTAGGAAGACCACCTCAAGACGTTTTTTTTTTTTTTTTAATAAATTAAAGATAAACGAATCTGTTCCAAGTATCTCTTCCAACTTTGTCAGTCCTGTCGGGATCTAATTATGGTACCACTAGCAACTCTCAATCTATTGCCTTCCACTCTGGGAATCATTACCCAGGTATCCCACTGGCAGCTCAAATTCAAAACAAGGAGAAATGAAAACACACACACACACACACACACACACACACACACACATTCTTCCTAGGTCCCAACCTCCAGTCACCTGACTAGAGATAAAATATCTATATTTTATGAATATTATAGTCACTAAAATTCCTCCCCAGGGGGAGACATGCCTACCCCTGGTCCCAACAACAAACCAAGCTGCCCTTCCACCAAAGGTTATTCTAGGGAACCAGTGAGTATATTGTGCTTCATTACAGAGCCTAGCTAGGGGGTTACTGACAGGAATTTGTGTGCTCCCTCTCTATCTCTAGCCTATATACTCTAGCCCGGCCCTGAGGCCTTGTGCAACTAAGGGGGCGTTGTATACAGCAGGTAGTTCAGAGCACTTAGATGATCAGGTGAGAGACCCCTGATCTTCTCTGCCCATCTAGGAGTCAACAAGCCTAGGTGGGATGATCTTTTCAAGCAAGTAGGCCTGAACTACTTAAGTCAGGGTGGCCATTCAGCTTGGAGGAAAGTGATACATGACTGGGTATTTTATACATTTTGGATCCCTGCAAACAAAACTCTGAAGGAAAAAAAAAAGACCAAAAAGAAAAAAAGGGCATTAGATCTAGAAAGAGACAATAAGGTTTAGTTTTTCTTTTTAAGAGAAAGGGTAGAAATTCTATATATTTGCCATTCGTGCTCAGCTCTATCGCCCTCACTTTCTTTCAAATTCCTGATCACTAACTGTTCCTTCTGCTGTTCCGCTCTGACCGACAGTGTCCTGGACAGACCCCTAAAGTCTCTTGAGCTGCCGCAGTGGACCACCAGATGGTTTCCTTGATACAAGCACCACTCCAATCAAGCCAGCCCTTGGCTTTGCCCAGAGAACACTACATACAAATTGTGTCTAGTTTCAACTGAAGATGCCCATTAATGACGCATGCAACTGTGTGTGTGTGTGTGTGTGTGTGTGTGTGTGTGTGTGTGTGTGTATGTGAATTGGCAAGGGGATGGGATAAAGCCAGAGTGGGGTTACTGCAAGTCTTTGGGTAAAATTTGAACAGCAAACGGTTGTGTGGTCCTGCAGTTTCCCTGCGGTGGACACCTACACAGCTACCAGAAGCAAAGAACGGTCCTGCTATAATTAAAGAGTACACTTATAGATACGTCAATCTTCAATGCATAAAGTTGTGTAGCTCAGATTAAGGCCACCAATGAGGACACAGGAAGAAATGATCCAGACAGGGGCAGGAACCAATGAAGCGAAAAGCAAGCCTTAATGTACAGCTCGATACAACGATCGCCTAGCAAGATCAAGTGTGAGAAGAAGGAAATGAAATTACCAATATTAGTAACTAGAGGGGCGTGGCTGAGATTGTGGCTCAATGGTAGAGCACTCCTCTAACTTGTCCAAGGTCCTAGGTCCAATCCCACTTTTGCAAATAAAATAATAATAATAATAATAATAATAATAATAATAATAATAATAATAACAACATGGAGAGGAGAGGCCACTACAGATCCTATTGCTGGTAACAGACAGTATTGCAAACACTTAGACTTTTGTGTTTTAATAGAAAGAATGGGTTGTCAAGAGGGCTCAGTGGAGAAAGTTGTTTGCTGGAATGCCCGAGGATCTGAGTTCTAATCCCAGGAAGCATTGATTGGGGAAAAAAAAAAAACCAACAAACGCCCAAAGGTTATATTTCCAGACAAGGAAAGTGGGTGAGGTAGGGGGGAAAGTAGAGAAGGAAGGGAGAAAGGTTGAAATAAGGAAGTAGATACAAAAGGTGCATGCTAAGTATTTCAATTGTGTGAGATTCAAGACCACATAACACTCATTTAGGATGAAAGAAACTCAATCAGTGGTTGACTAAGGAAAGGTGGGAAGTGCCAGGCAGAGAGAACAGGCCTCTCTTTGGGGTCCTGAAGTGCCTTCCGTCTTGAGAAAGGATTCCAGGTACACACTGTGTATCCATCAAAACAAACAGAGCTGTATGCTTAAGAGCCATGCGTTTGCCTCCTGAATTCTCCCCGAAGGGAAATAACTCATTAAGTGATAACTAGGTTTTTCTCCTGGAGGGGCACTGAGGGGCAATCCCTAATCCGTGTAAACACACTGGGCACAGTGACAGAGGTGACAGCAAGGGAGCAAGGCCCCAGGCAGAGGAAGAAAGGTAGCCCTGATCAGTGTGAGGAGAAACAGAGATGAGAGTCAGAAGAGGAAGGTACCTACAAACAGGAAGATGTGAGGGAACCACACGCTGAGAGGGAGAAAACAAGAAACCAGAAATTACGATGCTCATGTTGCTGTGGCCCGATGGTGTTTTCCTGTGGAGAATGTCTTCCTCCCTCAACGCCTGTAAATCAAGCTGGAAGCAGGACAAGGGCATTCGGTGAGAAGGATGTTTAACTGCTGAGAACTGAACCCAGAGCCTTGGGTGTGCTAGGAAAACAAATACCATCCCTGTCTTCCGTGCCTAGCATTCAAAGCTTTGGTTAGCAACGTTTTCAACACTGGAGACTAAACCGAGGCTCTCCTGTTTATCAGGCGAGTCAGTGCATTACTACTGGTTAAAAGCCCTCACCTATGTCTTAGTGATTGACCTCTTCTAGGGTTAATGCCTGACTACTGCATCTCATGGGAGGCTATATATAATTTGCCATTTACATACTTACACGAGCATGCACACCACACACACACACACACACACACACACACACACACACACACGCACGCACACACACCAAAGTTCGCATCATTCATACCCAATCCGGAGCCCCTGAGAGGAGGCATCCTAGTCGACACGGCTCAGTCTGCCCTCAGGAACTAGCACTTCTCTTTGCAGTTGAATCGCTAAGACAAGCGGGAGATGTGACTCACACGAACTTGATGAAACAATTAACACCAGCTCTCCCTCTCTTAGTCACTGCCTCCAGCTAGAAAAGCAAGTCAAATAATGTAAAGTCATAACCAACACACACACACATACATATACACACACATGCATACACACACAACACACACACAACACACACATGCATACATGCATACACACACATGCATACACACACACCATACACACACATGCATACACACACATGCATACACACAACACACACACAACACACACAACACACACATGCATACATGCATACACACACATGCATACACACACCATACACACACATGTATACACACGCATGCATACATGCATACACACATACACACACATGCATACATACACCACACACACATGTATACATGCATACACACATACACACACATGCATACACACACCACACACACATACACACATGCATACACACACATACACACATGCATACACACACACACACACACATTCTCATACACAGACTCTCACACACATATTCTTACCGACATACATACCCAGACACACATCCTCTCAAACACGTTGCGGGGGTGACAGAGACTGTGACAGCCAAGCTCAACTTTAGCATAAAATGGAGTTGAGTTCTGGTCCACATCATGAACTGGCACAGGCCAGAGTAAAGTGTCGATAGGGCTGGCTCATCTGCTCTGCTTCCTCTATTTTAGTTTACAAACTCTGGGTTCACAGGAAAGCTTTGAGAGGCATTCCTACAAAACCAGCTTCCTCGCCCACTTTTTTTTTTCTTTAAAGGAAAACAAAGCCAGAAACCACCGTCAGCCTCTGACAGTGTGGATGGTCTCAGGTCTGAGGGTAACGGACTGTCTTTATTGGCCAAAGTCTGGAGACAAACCATCCGGCGGGAGGAAGGGTGGAATGTGAGCTCCAGTCTGGTGATTTCAACGTATGGGACATATGTACAAAGAGAAAGTGGAGCTAGGTGTGTCCTCACCCTGCTTAGAGTTCTCCCACCCCCACCTCACTACCCCTACCACCCCCACTCCCACCCCCGTCTTCAATCAACCCTTCCTATGTGCTCTCAGGGCTTCAGTGACAGTCTGGCTATAGTGCAGCCTGTCATTCGGTGGTGGGTAAAGTGCTTGCCCTGCAAGCCAGAGCACATGCGCGTGGATGGCCAGAAACCACGGAAAAGCCAGACACCGTGGTACATCTACAACTACTGTGCCAGAGAAGCAGTGCCAGGCAGCTCCCTGGGACTTGCTGGCAAGGAATTCTAGCTCCAGGTTCAGTGAAAAAACCCTGCTGGACAAATACCTGCTTATCAACCTCTGGCCTCCATGTGCATAGGAATGAGAAGGTGGGCGGGGAGAGATGGGGAGACAGAGAGAGAGAGGGAAAGAGATACTGAGGTCGATTCTCAAGATCCACCCAAAGATTGATGACGTCAGAATGCTGGGTGCAGGTACAAATAATTGGTTTTAACAATGAATATCTCATGATATACCATTACACCCGCAGATCAATACACCCCTCAGCCCTCATTTAAGAAACTTCTATATGTAATAGGTATGGGTGTACACACACACACACACACACACACACACACACACACACCACCACCACCACCACCACCACCACCTACCAAGGCTCAAGGATCAGAAGAGAGGACCCAATGATTTAATAAATAACCTAAGGTAGGGGATAAAACAAGGAAATGTCTTCTGATCCATTATTAGTTCAGCTGTGCCTATGAACTCACAGTGGATGTAACACCATACCGTAAACCCATGCAAACTCAAGCTAGACCCAGTTTCAAACTGGAGAGAGAGTTGGGCCCATCATTCTACCCCTAGTGGTGAAACTACAATTACCTGATGAGAAAGAAAGGGCCAGTTTTCTCTAGGAGTGTAGTCCGTGATAAGTTGATCACAATGAAAGCTCTCACATCCATACTGTATGAAACTCTTAAAGAACTAATGAAGAAACACACACACACACACACACACACACACACACACACACACACACACACATCCCATCCCATGTTCTACAAGACTTTCTGGTAATTCTCCACATGCCTGACTGGAAACCAGAATGTTCAACTTTACCCAGTTCGAGTTATATAATGCTCATCCCTCAGGGACGTGGGGTGAGCAAAGAGTTAAGCTTCACCTGCCTGCTCACTCTAGCCCTCTGGTCCAGAAAGGTGTCACTGGCCCACAATCAGGACTGTAGCTGACATTAAAACAACAGCCCTACTGTGGATACCACTTCATTACCCATGAGCAACTTGCACAGGAACCCTGAGGGGCCGGCAGAACTCTAATGAGTGTCCTGAATCCAGAAAGGTGTGTGTAAATTTGGAGTGAAGATACGTTACGTGAATGTCTCCTCACAGTCTTAGCCCAGGCTCTAACAGTTAAAGATTTAGGAAAACCCACCCCATATTAACCATCATGCATACGAGCGAACTACCATTTCTCGCTTCGCCCAGTGACCATGAGCCAGTCTTTACCTCACGAGTCTGAGCAGGGGACTGGCTGAGGTGTCACTCAAGAGGTGGAACAGAGAGCTACTATCAGCTTCCACATCATGGTTCCCCCGGAGGAGGACACATTTTATCCAGCATGCCAACACAATCCTGCACATGGTGATTTCCTTAGTGCTGAGACTTCTAAATGGTATCCAGAGCTGCAGACGAGGCTCAGGGGCAGAGCATTTACTAATCACGTGCTAATCCCCTAGGTTTAATCTTTAGCTCCACACATGTGGACACATATACATACATACATACATACATACATACATACATATATATGTATATATACATATACATATGTGTGTATATATGCTTGTATATGTGCATTTTGAAAAATACATTAAAATAGAAAACAGAAGTATCCCAACCTCCAGTCACTGTCTTAGCACAGATACAGTAATATTTAGTAATGTGCATATTACGTAACTTTTTAAATTCCGAGAGACGTCAAATGCTGTCCAATGCTGTATGGGCACTTCTCTTTAAAGTACCATGGTGGCACAATCTCAGCAGTAAGTTTCCATGATAGCGAAAGGAAAGAGAACTCATATGCAGGCTGTAGCTTGTTTTCGTGGGTTTTAATTTTATGTGTACCTGTCTGTCTGCATGCACGTGCACCACATGCTTGGCGCCCTAGGAGGCACTGGAGTCCCCTAGAACTAGAGTTGCAGACAGTTGCAAGCTGCCATGTGGGTTCTGAGGACCAAATTCAGACCCTCTACGAGTGCTCTTAGCCACCAGCCATTTCTCTAGCCCCATTTTCATGTGTTTTTAAAGCGATATTATCAATTCATGATAGACAGCGGAGAGCATTCTAATCTAGATTAACTCCAAAAATGATGAGCTGTGTAATTTTCCAGCATCCAGGTCTTCCGTGCCAGGAAAAAGCAAATCACAGAGGCAGATTTCAGTAAGTTCAACCCGTCTCCCAGCTCTGGGCATGCCTGAAGTCTAAAAAGGTCTCCTCCCTCTTTGCCCAAATGCAGGCCACTCTACTCCTCACGCAGAAGATGCCAGGTTGTATAATTCTCCCATCAGAACTCATCTATCTCAGGGTTTCGGCCCTGCATCGGCCAAAGTAAGTGAAAGTTCACTTAGAGTGCCACACCCCCACTGGGCACCCGGCCCATGTGTGCTACATGCGTTCCATAAATTAGCATATCTTTATAGCTATCTTAGGAGGAAGTGCCACTTCTTTATGTTCATGCTTAGAGACATAAAATAACATATTCAAATTCGCGCAGCTGGTAAGACTTGGAGCAGTGTAAGTCCAGAAGTTATTCATTTGTGTTTTTAAAAACAAACAAACAAAAAAGAAACAAAACAAAAAAAAAAACAAAAAAAAAAAAACAAAAAAAAAAAAAACAGTGTCTCTGCCATCCATAGTGATAGTTTTCAGGGGTTTTGTTTTGATTGAAACTTGATGCAGACTCGGGACAATAAATATTTTACCTCTGGTATTGAATAAAAGAAGATAAACTATGATCACAGAGACGCCATTAATTTAGCATCCTTAAATGGTTTTGGTTGAAGAACCACAGCGTCATTTCGCTGTGTACCTGAAAGAAAGCTCTTACTCAGTCAAAATGGATCAATGGCAAATGCCTGTGATCCCAGCTCTCCACAGGCAGAGACAGGAGGGCCAGATGTTCAAGACCAGTCTGAACTCCATACTGAGTTCAAAGTCTGCCAGGGCTACATTGAGACCCTGTCCGTCCAACCTAATCCCCTGACAAGAACTAGGGATATAGCTTGGTCAGAGCTCATTTATCTGGCGCACACAAAGCCCTTGGTTCAATAAATCTCCTGGCTCCATACATGTGATATTCATGATTCCACCCACACAGGATGCTTAGCATGCATACAAACATGTGGGCTTGCTCCTGTAAGTTCTGTCCTTTGGAATCCACAGCCCAGAACCCCCGACTGTAACTTCAGTCTGTGTTTCTTAGCAGCACACACCCTGGCTCAGATCCAGTTGTCCAGCAATGTTTCCTGTTACCACATACCCTTTGGCCTACCTCTGCTGGAGTTTCCCAAGGCATCAGCTGGAGGCCTCAACCCCTTGTGTTGCAGTTTCTCCTGAGCTGCTCCAACCTCCTTGGGGTCACCACTCATCTCCAACTCTGTGGAGACACTGACTCCCTCCCTACACCAGGGTTGCACTAACCCAGCCTCCTTTACCATGACTGCTACTTTGGAAGGGATGGGAGAGTTGAAGTAGGGTGTTGCTAGCCTCCTGCATGCAGCTCCCCACCGAGTGCTGAGACTACAGATAAATCTCACCATATCCAGTTCGATCACTGCATTCTGGATAGACCCACATGCTGGCATGTAGCACAGCCCACAGACAGTGGCACGAGGCTAGCTCTCTACCAGCTCCTCTAGTACAACTTTCCTGAGCTAAAGGGCCTGGTCCTCAGTCCAGGCTTTGGGTAGGTGATGTTCATAAGGTGAATAAGTGAGGGCTGGAGTAGATCTCTTGCTGTGCAATTGTAAGAGCTGGGGTTTGAATCCCAGAACACATGGAAAAGCCGGATGTGTGGTGAGAGTCTCAGTGATTCCAGAACCCCTAAGGAGAGACATGAGGAAAAGACAGGAGAATCCTCAGAAGTTCTTGGGCCTAATTAGCCCGGCGACAAGCGACTCTGTCTCTAACAAAGGTGGAAAGAGAACACGGACACCTGAAGATATGCGCTGATCTCCCCAGGCATGCCGTGACACACGTGATCCCCCCCCACAGGCACACAAGACACACACACACACACACACATACATACACACCACACACACCACACATACACACAAACTCACACACACCATATACACACACCACACAAACACACACACACACATACACACCACACACACCACACATACACACAAACTCACACAAGACACACACACACACACACCCCACACCACACATACACACAAACTCACACAAGACACACACACACACACACACACACCACACGACACATACACACAAACTCACACAAGACACGCACACACACCACACACCACACATACACACAAACTCACACAAGACACACACACACACACACACGCCACACACCACACATACACACAAACTCACACAAGACACACACACACACACACACCACACACCACACATACACACAAACTCACACAAGACACACACACACCACACACCACACATACACACAAACTCACACAAGACACACACACACACCACACATACACACAAACACACACACACCACACACACACACGATGAATTCTGTGAGCATGGAACCGGCCTAGGAAAGTCAGTTTGCAAATCATTCCTGCCACTGAAACAAGCCTTATTTTAGTCTGATGTCATGGCCAGCCATCTGTAAACCACAAGGCTCCCAATGTCCCTCTGCTAACAGAAGGGGCAGAGGCACAAAAGGAACTAGCACACAGGTCCTGCTTTCCAGCTAACCAGCTCTGAGACCTTGATGGTCACATTCCTTCTGGGATGCCCTCTTTGCTTACTATATCAAGGCAGTGGGTAAGGGACTTCTCCCTGTGCTTCAGTGACTTACGCTTTACAGGGGTCAGCTAGTGCATACGTGCGTTGGGCTTTGCTGGACCACAGCCTGTTCTGCAACGAGCCAACTTAACACAGCCAAATGCGATATGAAGAGGGCTGTATCTAGAGGGCCCAGCTGTGTATTAATAAAACTTTATTTGTTATCTGGCAACAGGATGGACTGGGTCAACACCATTTGGTTGGTTGCTCTTCCTCCTTACTGCTGTGAAGGTCACATAGCTCGATGCAGGGGGACTGCCATGATATATGTACCCCCAAAGCCTCCAGGTGACCAATCAGGGGTCTGATGAGAATGACAGGCCCTCAACCAGAAACTGAAAAGTGATATTAATTACACAGAAGCTTAAGAAAATGAACGTGCAGACTAACTAATAAAAGATAAATACCACGCCCCTGCCCCAGTCAGCTACGATTAAATACATTCAAGTTTCTTTTGATTTGTTTCGAATCAGAATCTCACGTAGCCCACAATGTATGGTGTAGCTGAGGATGTTCTGATTCTCCGGCCTCCACTTCCTCCACCACCACCACCCCACCTCACCCCCACCCCGGAGCTGAGGACCGAACCCAGGGCCTTGCACTTGCTAGGCAAGCGCTCTACCACTGAGCTAAATCCCCAACCCCTGGCCTCCACTTCCTAACTGCTTGTACAGGCACATACCACCACGGAGAACGCCAAGGTTTCATGTATGGCCAATACAAGTTGAGCTGCATCTCCAGGCCTATATTAACATATTTAATAGAAGACTGTGCCTTCAAAAGCAGGCAGAGACTGTCCCGGTCTGGCTCATACAGCACAGAAGCAGGCTGAGTCAAGGGGGCAGTGGGAAGGGTGGTTTCTCAAGAGGCCATATGTGGGGTGGCAGCCCATGGCCAAAGCTTTCCTAGTTTGGTTAGAAAAACCATCCTTCTCTTGACCTAAACGGAGCAGCAGGCTACAACAATACACCCTAATGTGACTCACTCCTGCCAATCCCCTGGTCCCCAGGCAACCACTTGACCCCATAGGGACACTTCTAAGGGAACATGGGCACTGTGACAATCACCGAGCTCTACACCCAACAAGCAGCTGTCTCGCAAAGCAAATCAGTAGTGTAGTTTCCAGCTGTCAGATCCGTTCCCCTGTCGCTTAGCACAGAGAGAACAGTGCAGGCCAAGAGACTGCTGGTGACGTTCCCATGCTGACTATACCCCGCCATCGAGGCCTCCATGAGAGCCCCTCTGCCACTTAGCTTTGAGTCAGCATGGAAAACCCCGAACTCGGACCTGAAACCACCTCTGGGCTCCAAAGCAAGGCCCGAAGGAGAATGAATACCAGGCATGCCTGGCTCAACCAACCCTCGGCGTCGCAGTTCCCACAGCACACACCAGTTCGAGCTCTACTGACTCTTGATTCAAATCCACATTGCTTTTCTATAGGCAGGGGATGGGATGCTGGGGGGGCTATGTTTAAGGGGTCTCTGTGGACACAGAAGGGAGGGAAGCTGGTACCAGCTGGAACCCAAACACCAGAGTAAAGCAAAATAAAAAGCTAGAGCCAAATACCCAGGGCAAGTAGTGAGTAGTGATGCCCGGTAGTTACCAAAACAAAGAGCAGTAAACAGTGGAAGGACCTGAAGAAACGAAAAGAGGGAGGGGGAGGGTAAAGGGAGAAGGGGCCAGAGTTATCCAGAAAACCCCAGATCTTTTGACCTATTGAGCTACACAAAGGCTCAGTATAAAAATCAGAGAACTTTTATACACACACACATACACACACACACACACACACACACACACACACACACACACACACACCAATGAAAGCTGCCTATTGATAATAGGCTTGGGGTAAAATAAGAGTATTCCAGAAAGTCAGGGCTTGCTTGCCTAAATTCTGCCAGGATTCACAAGGGCCACTACCCTCCCCAGACTAAGGAAGGACAACAAAGCCCACTGCAGAGGAACAGGATGGGAAGCACCGCTGTTCCCATCAAGTCCGAGTCCACACAAGAGCCAGCGGAGCTGCAGTTCCTGAGGAGAAAGGCAGCATTCACATTAACAACGGCTTCTCGCCGAGGATGGCGGGTTAGTTGCACAATCAAGCCAGGAATTCACTATTTGAGGCTTTCTGGTAAATTATCAAAATGTAAACCAACGGCTACAGCGGAGGCCATCTGAATCGCCAAAATCAGAGTGCTGTGATTTTCAGTGAGAGACATAAATTCTTGCTGTTTGGTCTTCAGCCTGATTCAGCCTTGATTGCAATGTGCTCACAGAGGCATGCAAAGACCATCCTGTACTTTGTGTGCGTGCGTGTGCGCGTGTGCGTGTGTGTGTGTGTGTCTCGATGGCAGAGAGACAGCAAGATAAAACTGTCACTTCATTCTAGTTTTTCTACCCACCAGACTTTTGAGGATGGCTCTATCAGCTAGCCAATTGACTCCTTCAATTTCCCCCTTAGCAACGCACTCGGGTGGATACAAGGACTCAATGAACATATGTTTAACTATGACTGATTTCCATGATTTTAATCTCAGTTAAAATAAATCTGACCTTTCGGGTGGATTGATAGCATAAGTACAGCCCCATCTAATAGGAAAGATGCAACAATCTGCAGTCCTGAATCCCCTTATACAGAAAACCGTTAAGCACCTCTACATTAAAATTTTCCCAGGGCAAAATAAATGTGTATTTTCCAGACACCTCAAACCAGGGTGGGAAGGCACGAACAACTTTACTTTCGTTTGTACAAATTGATAGAGATCACCTTTTGAATTCACGCTGAACAGCTAAATGTGGCGGCAGGCTGTCAAAAACTGTCAAGTGAAAGAATTATTGATTGGTGCGTTCAAATTAAAAATGAATGTAGGTTAATAAATGAGGATGGCTTTGAAGAAACAGCATCTCATCTAAACCGAGAAGAATCAGACAGCGGATCTGCCCGTCAGGCTTCTTGGCTGAGAATAGAAGATTGGAAAGGTAACTAGTGCTGGTACTGAAATAAGAATTAACCCACAAGGGTTTCTGTGATAGCCCATGACAACAGAGGCCAGCCCTCCTGGTGGCTCACATCTCCCATACACTTGCCTCTTCAGGTTATGACATAAATGCCAACTAAGTTCCAGGACTGAGACGGAAACAGTTGATGCCAGTGCAGTGCTCTTCGTAGCAATGGAGAACTGGAGTTGGAAAGCTGGCTCAGTCAGTAAAGTGACTGCCACGCAGGCATAACAAGTGGAGTTCCGATCTACAGAATCTATAGGAAAAGGCAGTCTTCCTGGCACATTCGTAACATAGGCACTAAGGAAACAAAAGACTAGAGAATTCTTAAAGTCCATTGGCTAGTTAGCCTAGCTGAATCTATGAGTTTGGTTTTAATTAGAAAACCTGTCTCAAAAAATAAAGAATATTGACCCGTGTGTCTCTACATACACCCACACATGTTCGTGGGAATAGACAGGCATGTATATTAATAAGTAAAAGTGCCACATACAAGAAGGAGGAAGAGGGGGGCTGGAGAGATGGCTCAGTAGTTAAGAAAACCGACTGTTCTTCCAAAGGTCCTAAGTTCAAATCCCAGCAACCACGTGGTGGCTCACAACCATCTGTAATGAGATCTGATGCCCTCTTCTGGTGTGTCTGAAGACAGCTACAGTGTACTCATATACAATAAATAAAATCTTAAAAAAAAAAAAAGGAGGAGGAAGAGGAAGAGGAAGAGGAAGAAGAGGAAGAGGAAGAGGAAGAAGAAAAGGGAGGAGAGAAAGATGACAATGACAAAAGAATCTTAGTTCATCTCACTAGAGGCCCAGAACTGTCTACTTGCCTCACTCTCCCTGCCCCCAAAAGATAAGGGTCAGTCTCCTGGCTTTAACATCGGCATCTCTAAGTTGACAACAGTCAAGTGTCTGTACCCATTGACTTACAGATCCACACATCTAACCCAAGCCTGACATCTCTACTTCCCAATGTTCACATGGACATCACCACTACTGACCAGCTCTTTGTCACCAAAGAACACGGTCACCCACCCAGCAGACACCCATGTTTCCTGTTTTATATTTTACCTGCTATTTATACCCCATCCAAGCCTACACAGAACTGTGGTCTGCCCGTCTCTCCATCTCTCTTCACATTCCATCACCAGAGTCACCACAACAGCCTACAAATGATCCTTGATGCTCTGTGTACCTCCCACCTCTTTCCATACAGCACCGCGCCATCTTTTAAAAACACAAGAGATGCTCTCGTTTGCCCTGCTTCAGAACTCTTGCCACTCCTCCAGGTCAAATAGTGGCTTCCCCCAAAACACACCTACATCCCAGAAGCTATGAATGTGCTCATACATTGAAAAGAGAGTCTCTGCAAAGTTGACTAATGACTGCACGATAAGGTCATTCTGGCTATCCATGTGTACCCTCTATTGGTTACTAATTTGGCATCATGACCAAGGCAACTCAGGGAAGGGATGGTGTATTGTGGGACATGGTCTAAGGGGACAGGGTCCATCATGGTGAGGAAAGGTGGGAAGATCTTAAGGAAGCTATTGTCTGCAGCCAGGAAGCAGTGAGAGGAGGGGGAGGGGGAGGGGAGGGGGAGGAAAGGGAAGGGGACAGAGGGAGAGGGGGTGGGGAAGATGAGGGGAGGGGGAGGGGATGGAGGAGGGGGAAGGGGAAGGAGAGAGAGAGAGAGAGAGAGAGAGAGAGAGAGAGAGAGAGAGAGAGAGATGTTTTGTTTTTATTCAGTCCAGTACTCATCAGGTTAGGCCACCCACAGTCAGGGTGGGTCTTTCCTCCTCACTTAAACCTCGGTGTAAACACTCGCACACAGATGTGTCTCCACGGGGATTCTAAGTACAGCCAAGTTGACAAGGACGCTGAGCATCACAGGTCCTTACCCAGAGCCCAGTGTCCTTATAAGAGACTGAAAGGGCAAGGGCAAGATACGCAGGAAGATACCATGAAGACAAAGGCAGAGTCTAGAGTGACACAGGCCAGAAAATCAAGAAGCAGGAAGACACAAGGGTCCCTGCTCTTTGGCTTGCAGGGAGACTGTGGCCCTACCCTGCTGACACTCAGATTTCAAATCTCTCAGACAGAACAGCATGTTTTAAGGCATCTAGCTCTCTCCTCCGGCTAGCCTCTGCCTTCACTCAGAGGTCATTTTTCTGGTCTCTAGGAGTTTCCTTGTCTTCTCTTTCTTCTACCCCTGCAATACCTCTTCCCTGATTTCCAAAGAAGCACTTAAAAAATCTAGCTTTTCTACTCCTGTTATTTGGGTGGAACCAAGGCACCCAGAGGACAGGAATTCCTTCCCCTGCTGGCGTGAGACCTTAGGTAAATAATTGTACCCCTGCAGCTACAGAAGAGAATGATACAATTTGCTTTGTAGATACCTGAAAGGCTTCTGGGAAAACAAGCCAAGATAAGGAATTCGAGGAATTAGTTCTCAGGACCTTCTTTCTGTGAGCCAGTGTACCTGAGACCCAGAGCGAGACCCAGATACTACGGCCTTCTCTAGCTGTTCTGAAACTGCCCAGCACTCTCTGCTGACGCCCAGGAAGTTGACCAGGTTGGAGGTGGAAGAGAATATCCACCTCCTCATTTCTACGTCAGTCCTGCTCCATAAACCTCTTTTTATTCTTGGCCTAACTCAAGATGGCGGGCGGTTCCCCTCCAAGCCATCCTGCCACACATTTCCCTAAAGGTCCCCCACTGTTGTTCTGAGCAATCTCGAGTGCAAATAAAAGCCAGTAGCCTCTACCAGGTACACCATCTCACCACGCCAAAGGCTGGGCAACAGGCGCCCCCAAATTGTTTCATTCGTTCTTTCCAAACAGTATGTTTTCCGGATGCACAGGTATGTCTGCAACATCAACCTACTGAGTAGTCAGAACAAGGTCATGCCACGGTCATTTTGAATTGAATAAAAAGGAGACTGATTGATGGCTTACTTCCTGTAATTAGGTCCGAATCGGCATCCCTCTGAGTGGTTTTTCTCAGGCACTTCTGCGTCTTGGTTCTCAGTGAGTGGTTCTTACAGGCTGTCTGAAAGACAGAAAAATCCTTTGAAAATCTCATCGAACTGACTACCTTCTCCCTAGGAAATCATGTTATATTGGAGGGATTGGTGAAATGCAGTTTCCAAAGACCATGGGACCTTCTGGAGATGGGAATCCCCAGGGCAGGTGGCTAGCCAGACTATCTGAAATAGTGAACTCTGAGTTCAGTAAAAAACAACCCTGTCTTTTCAACATGTAAAGTGGAGAGACATCAAGGAAAGCAGCTTACATAAACTTCAGCCCTCCTTGTGTACACACACACACACACACACACACACACGTACATGCACACACAGAGACACACATACATACACACATGTGTGCATGCATACATATAGACACACATACATGTACACATAGACACAGACATATATGCACACATGTGTGCACACACACATACATGCACACACAGAGATACACATACACACATGTGTGCATGCACACAGACACACATACATGTACACAGACACACACATATATGCATACATGTGCACACACAGATACACATACATGCATAAACATGTGTGCATGCACACATATGCACATATACATACACAGACACACATACACACACACAGACATACATACACACAGAGACAGACATACATACATACATACACACACACTATTCGTTGGTATGTAATACGTCAAATATTTCAGGCAACATTATTACCAACATTTATGCAAAATTCTTAGAAATAAGGGAGAATTCTGCTGAGGAATGTGAGCCATTGTTGGGCTTTACAAAGTATATCTACTACAGACCCCGAGCTCCTGCCAGATATTTTTTTTAAGTGGAAGCAGGAGTTCTTTCCAGAGGCAGTGACATACGGTATTATCGCCTTGGCTCTTGCTTTAAGAATCCAGGTACACTCCATCTCCAGACATTTACACGCTATAAAAAATGATTGTTATCATCTTTTTTTCAAACAACCTTCCTTGTACAGTTAAAATGAGCTCAATTTCATTCAGCCAGCTTGCATCTAACTTAATACTATAAATCAAGAGAAAGAAGTGAGGTGCAATTATTCTTTAATCCTTAAAGAAGAAGAATGAAGAGACCAAATGCAAACCCCGTCTTTCGCAGATAAAATAGAGTTGTGTTATTTATGACCCCTGCAGCTGAGTCTTTCACTTAGACGTCGAGCAAACTGCGCCACGGAGGCTAAGTTCCCTTAAGCTTTTCTGGACAAATTCCCTGCATTCAACAGAATAAGTTCCAATGTTTAGTCACAAAAGAATCCCTCCAAAGCATTAAGATAATTACACAATTTTAACTTCTAAGTATATATGTATATATTTTTAAAATTAATAACAGTGCACTGCCTTCCTTAGAAGGAAATTTGAATTACAAAGACTCTCTGACTTTTCAAAATTCCTGAACCCAAAAGCCATTTTTCTTAAAAGCCCATGAGCCAAATAGCTTAGCTAAATATTTACCGCAGGATAACGTTTCTACCCTCTGAAAGCTTCTAACCACAGTTCAAACTCAAGTTCCTGACCGTTTTTTTTTTTTTTAAACTTTGTTTCTCCCCATCAAACCAAAGCATGTTGGTTCTAGTACAGCTCATGAAAGAGCCTCCCTGGACAGTTCAAAGGAACCTCAAGCACGATGACTTCATATTCAAAAGAGTCTTCTCATGGTAACAGCATTTAAGTCTGTGAGTCACAAGGCTCAGTTGAGGTTTTGCTCCATCAGCTCTTCCAGACAGGTGAGCTAAGGGTTCCACTGTCTTCTACTGCAGTGAGGCAGTTTGTCTAAATATGGACAGACTTCACGAGAAGCTGAAATGGGGACGGTGACTACACCCAATTCCTCAGCATAAACTGAAAGAAAAAAAAATTCATGAACCCCCCCCCAGTGTCGTGTGTGTGTGTGTGTGTGTGTGTGTGTGTGTGTGTGAGAGAGAGAGAGAGAGAGAGTGTGTGTGTGTGTATGGTGTGTGTGGTATGCATGTGTACATATGTGAGTGTGTGTAAGTGTGTGTGAGAATATGTGAGTGTGCATGTGTATATGTGTGTCTGGTGTGTATGTGAGAGTAGGTGTGGTATGTGTGTATGGGTGTGTATGTGCATGTGTGTGTATGTGAGTGTATTTATGTGTGAGTGTGTTTGTGCATGTGTATGAGTGTATATGTGTATGTGTGTGTGATATGTGTGTGCATGTGTGTTCATGTGTGTATGTATGAGTGTGCATGTTGTATGTATGTGAGAGTGTGCATGTTGTATGTATGTGAGAGTATGCATGTTGTATGTATGTGAGAGTGTGCATGTGTATGTGTGTATATATATGTGTGAGAGTGTGTGTGGTATGTGTGTGCATGTATGTGCATGTTTGTATGTATGTGAAAGTGTGCATGTGTATATGTATGTGAGTGTGTGTGGTGTGTGTGTATGTGTGTGTATATGCATGTGTACATTGTGAGTGTGTGTATGTGTGTGTGAGAGCATGTGAATGTGTGTGTGCATGAGAGTGAATGTGTGAGCATGTACACATGCTCAGGTGCACAGAAAAACTAGGGAACAGTGTCTGCCCATTACATTGCTCTGCACTCTTGCACTTCTTTTTAAAAGACAGGGTCTCTCACTGACCCTGAAGTTCTGACTCAGCTAGACTGGCTAGCCCCGAACCCCCAGGAATCCTCCTGTCTCTGCTTCCTTAGAAGTGGCATTACAGGCACACACTGCCCAGCTTTTAAAAAAAACAAAAAAACAAAAAAAACAATATATTTAAGGAGCCAAACTGAGGCCCTCATCCTCCTGTGGCAGGCACTTTACCTCCACTTTTCCAGCCCTGCAGATGTCCTTAATCAGTAGAACCATTAGAACCAATGGCCTACTTCCAAGATTGCCCACGAAGAAGGAGTGACACCATTTGTGACAGTGGTCTCTCATCAAATCCATTCCCCAGAGACAACGCACTCAACCAGAACAAGCAACCCTTTGAACAGAGTAGAAAAACAGGGGCCTCTGCACACAACCTTCTGGCTTATAGATTTCCACAGGACATCCATCCAGACCCTGGCCATATGCAGACTTCTGAGACAACAGTTCAAACACCAGTCTTGCTTGGACTTCAGGGTTTGAAGGAATGGCAGTAACAGCACTGTGGGGACCCCATCAAGGCCTCTTCTAGTTGTTAGTCCCTGTGTCCCCAGAGAAACACACACACACAGACACACACCCCAGAATTACACGCTAACATGAGATTACCCAAAAAACAAGACACCTTATTTTAATGTCATACCTGATACCTAAATTATGGTCCGATTGAGGACAGGTGGGTTAGATAGACAGCCAAGAGAGAGTCTATCGGTGTGGTTTTACAATGCGATCACTTGAAACATGGCAATGAGAGAAATGTGATGCTCCCTTCTCTCCTCACCCTCTTCTCTCTGTCCTTTACTTGGTGTATTTTACTTGAACCTGTTGGGCTCAGACTCCTCCTCAGCCTTCCCAAGTCTGAGAGCTGTTGACTCAGGTTTCCAGAACTGCTGATTATGATCGTACTTACTACAGGGCGTTTGCATCCCAGAGGAGTGTGATTGTTAATTTGTTGCTGTGCGTTTCTTAAGGAGTCAAAACAGCCAGAGAAAAGCTTGAACTACACACAGCAATAAAGGCTAGAAAAATGCTTCAACAACATGGGAAATGACTCACCGCTAAAGAGATGGAGGTTCAGGAAACCACTTTCCCCGTTCAAGTCGGGGCAAATATGTACAGATGAAACCAGCCCAAAAGAAGCTGAATCCCGTTTACATCAGAAGCCAGATTTCGACGGTCACCTTGGTTGAAATGTTCTTAGAAGTAGTTCTCAATGTTTCCTCCCTTTCTCGGGTGGCTGAGATCAGTAATGACTTGCACGTGTAGGCACTTAGCTAGAACCTACCGCCACATTCTCTCCTACAACAGCATCAACACCCAAGTAAGGAGAAGGCGTCTTCCCCACAGGTTGACTATTTCTGTTCCAACTCCTCCCTGCAGAGTTTCCCAGAAAAGGCGGTAGATGAGCATTTACGTAAAATGTAAGCATTTCCATAAGGAAGAACTCGGTGAATGCGGGTATTTTCAATTTCCTCAGAGCCAAGAACTCAAGAACACAGCACCTGGTGGGAATGACTGGCAAAAGAAGCAAGTTCCTATCTCCCCGCATGCCCCATTACACGGTCCCCTCTGCTAGGTTTCTGTTGCTGTGATAAAATGCCGACCAGAGCAACGGGGAGGAAAAGGCTGGTTTGGCTTACACTTCCATGTCAGGAGCTCAAGGAAGGAACCTGGAGGCAGAGACTGAAGCAGAGGCTGTAGAGGAATGTTGCTTACTGGCTTGCTTCCTCTGGCTCGGTTAGCTCCACCTCTTACACTGCTTAGGCCCGCCCACCTAGGGATGGCACTGCCCACAGGGGGCTGGGCCATCCTACACCAGTTAGCAATTAAGGAAATGCTCCACACGTACGCGTGGGGGCCAATCTATGGAGGCAATTTCTCAGCTGGGGTTCCTTCCCTCTTCCCAGGTGACTAGTGTATGATGTTGCTAAAAACTGACCAGTGCAGCCTTCTCAAAATTCAGACATACAGACGTACAGTTTGCTTCTGGTCACAACACGGAGTTCCGTATTAAGCTGAAGCCTGAAGAAGGAGTACCTTGTACTCTGACTGTTAAAAAGTTGGATGGCGGCGGGTAGAAATCACAGTTAAATCCACTGATACTGAAAGCTTATGGTGTATATAGCTTAATGGCTCTGAGGCAGAATCCAACGTGTGCTTGTGTGTGTTAACATGTGTGGGGGTGCCCTGTTCTCGTGTTCACACAGGTATGGAGGTCGAACGTCAATGCCAGGGGTCCTCCTCAATCGTCTCCCCTTTAATTTATGAACCAGGGTCTCTCACTGAACCTGGTACTAACCTGGTCGGTCAAAGGCTTCCGGGAGCTGGCGGTCTCTTCTCCAATGCTAAGACTGTAGGCACATACCTTCCTGCTCAACGGTTAAATGGGTTCTGGGGAATTCAAAGTCTGGTCCTTACAGTTAAATGGCGGGTACTGAACCCACTGTGGTATTGCCCTCAGTCATCATTTTAAAAAGCAAACTGTCAGGACCTCTTCCACTCAATCCTGTGTGGTGCAGAATCACTTCTTAACTGAGTCCCGCTTTAGATGGGTTTCCCTGGAGTTCGAGCCTTGTGGAGTACAATTAGAGAACCTTCCTCCTAGGTCTAGACTGATAAATGCTACATTTGCCCTTAATCTCCAGAAAATAAGAATAGAATTAAAATTGTTATTAATTATTATTATTATTATTATTATTATTATAGTGACTTATTATTAAAACTCCTCCTCAATTACAAAGTCACCACTCTGATGTACAAAGATGCTACAGACGTAGCTTGGGTCTGCCCCTCCCCAGGCCCCAGAAAATTAAGTAAATTATACTCAGTAAGTTCAGAATCCTTCATAACTGTTTAAATTTTCCATTTATCATGATAAAAGAGCAATTAACTTGGGGTTCAATGATACTTATATATAATTATATCATAAGAATAATAAATGAAATACATAAATAACTCCAAGGTGAGACACAGGCTGAAATGATCAACCACCATTTCTTTTAAGTTTACATACCATAAAGAAAACGATAATGTTGCCTCAGCAAATGGGGTTCGAAAAAGACACCTAATGTAGAGAAGAAGTCTTAAGAACCTAGTTTTTCCACGTGTGTGTATGTGTGTGTGTGTGTGTGTGTGTGAGAGAGAGAGAGAGAGAGAGAGAGAGAGAGACGGAGAGAGAGAGAGAGGCAGGTGTGAGTCGTTCATGTGGCTGCAGGGAACTGAACTAGAGCCCTCTACAAAAGCAGCAAGCTCTCTTAACCTCTGAGCCCTCTCACCAGCCCTCAATAAGAAAAATAGTATTAAGTACTTATTGAAAGCTTTCGACATGATCAGTGAATTACATAATGAATGAACCGAAAGAACTCGTGTAATTATTTTACATAATATTAGAACATAGACTATGGTGCATGAAGAGACTCCAACCTGCTCTTAAAAGCACATTGGTGTGTGCACACGTGTACTTACTTATTTTTTCCTGTGCTAGTGTTTGTACTGCATCTTAGCACATAATCTTCAGACAATGATTAGTTATAAATATTGATGAGAACAAGAATTCAGGGTATGAATGTGTTAAGTTTTCTGTCCAGTGAAAGTACAAAGTATGTGCGTCCTCAGACCATTCCCTCTCCATTTATCACATAAAAAAGAATTGAAACCATCCATCCATCCATCTATCCATCATCCCATTCATTCATTCATTCATTCATTCATGAAACTCATGTTTATATATCATCTATATCATCTACTATTATATAAGGACGTTGCAGAGAACCAGTGCGGTGATCACGTGGGCTTGACTCTCCTTTTTATTAAGAAGGCTCTGGGGCTTGCCGAGATCCACTGTCTGGAGCACTCCAGCTTTATTCAAGAAGAAAGAGAGCTAGAGAAGCCATTGATTTTCTTTTGCTACTTGCTCTTTTGGACCTACTACCCAGTAACTCAGAGAAAGCAAAGACCCCGAGTCCCGAGGTGTCTGCCTGGGACCCGGGCTATGTGAATGAGCGGACGAAACACTGAATGTCCTGCTAACGTGAGCTGTGTAGACAAGAGCTTAGGAACTGAGTGAAGGGAGGAGGGAGGCTCATTTGGCCTTTGTGCCCTAGAGAAGCAGAGGCTCCTGGTGGCACCGATGGTAGAAAAGAAGATGGACAAACAGAGGGATTGATTATGAGGCTAGAATGATGGCTCACTGGTTAAAGACACTGGCTACTTGCCCAGAGGACCTGGGTTCAACCCCCAGTACCACACTGTGGCTCATAACTGTCTGTAACTCTGGTCCCCAGGGTGTCCGATGCCCTCTTCTGGTCTCTGTGAGCATTGTACATATATATAGTGCTCATGCATACATACATACATACATACATACATACATACATACACATACATACTTATAAGCGAGACACTAATATCTGGAACATACTTTTTAAAAAATTTAAGGGAGGTGTCTGGGAATTACATCAGCCAGTCCTGGCGACTGGAAGGAAATGCAGGATGTACAGGCAGAATCTGAGAAGGAGGGTAAAAAGCAGGCACTGCTTCTCTTTAAAACCCTCTGCCTGACTCTTATCCCTCCAAGGCACCACAAATGGTATCTCCTTCCACAGCTACCCATGTACATCAGAAAGCCAGGACATGTTAACAATACCCGTGAAGAAACCGCAGCTCTTCTTACACATAATATTTTATTGATTACTGGCATCGGTGATCATTTTTGCTCCTCAGATGTCAGCAAGGCACAGAAATTAATAATAACTTGGTCACGATTGTGAGTAATACGGCCTTTCCCAGAGACACAAGTGATGTCATAATCTTGAAACAGCCCAAGGACAAATGAACACACAGACGCAACCTCGATACAAGGATGCTCTCCAGCTCTGGAGTAGCATGGAGACCCTTTCCCACCGTCTGGCTTTTCATTCATTTCAGTTCTTCTGAAAACAGTCCTAATGGCTAAGGATCCCACTCTAAAACTATATCCAGGTCTGTGGTGGTGCATACCTGTAATCCCAACACTTGGGAGGCTGAAGGAGGAGAACAGGAACGCTTAAGGACAGCCTGGGCTACACAGAGTGACCCTATCTCAACAACGACAACAACAACAATAATAATAACAATAAAAACAGTTCTTATAACAATAGTGCTGGGCATAATAATAATACTAACAATAACAATAACAAAACAGTTGTTATGGCAACAGTGCTGAGTATGATGGTACATGTCTAATCCCGGCACTTGGGAGGCAGAAGCAGACATCAGGAGTTCGATGCCATCCTTAGATACACGGGGAGTTCAAAGCCATCCTAGGCTACCTGAGACCCTGCCTGAGAAGACGACAATGACAACATTGATGACAATAATAATAACAACAGATATTTATTTCAAATCGGCACATAATAAATGTACCTGTTAGTGGTGCCCCTGTGGTAATTCCATATCGTAATTGCTAAGGATTCTCAGACCTCCACGTTTACTTCCAAAGCTGGTTAGAGCCAACACCCATGGAAGGTTCTTGGATCTCACTGATTCCACCACCCCACAGTCCTGAGAAACCCTGGGACAGAGCCTTCTACAAAATGATATCTACCTTCCAGACAACTGTGGATGGAGTTTTAATACCACCCACCCCGCCCCCTTACAAAGTACCTGCTCCCAAGAGTCTGCTATCAGCTGCAGCAGGCTCAAAGCCTGTGTCCTCTGCTTCGATTTTCTTTTCTTGTATTTATTCAGTTAGTTTGTAATGGCCTTTGTGTTTTCCCATTAATTCATTTATTCACCTTACACCCTGATCGCAGCTCCCTCCTCCCAATCCCTCTCTTACAGCCCCTTCCTCCCTTTCCCTCCCCTTCTTGTCTGAGAAGGATGAGGCCTCCCCTGAATACTAACTCACCGTGTACACCTCTGTCTTTTTTCCTCCTTACCCTCATTTCCCCAATGTATGCATTCAGAGCAGTTAAAGGGACCTTCTCTCAGAGCCTTCCTGCCGGCTTAACAGTGAGTGGGTAATGACCAGACTGAGGGGGCAGAGAGACTTGCATGGAGGATATTGCATTCAACACCAACTTTCTCTGAAATGCTTGCACCTCTAAGGTCAGCTTTGTGATTATATGCAGCCGGGACTCCGTACTATGTAAAAGCCAATGTTCTTTTTGCTCACGTTGGAAGTGTGACAGCCTAGCATCTATGTCCTCTCCACAACCAGGAAACCTCAATGAGGCAATAACTGAAGTGCCTTAAGCAGGGAGTGGTAGTGCAGCCATGTTTTGCAATCAAAGTACCACTTGGGGAGGCTGCCAGACTGAAGGGATCTTGCCAGCACTTGGTCCGAGAAGGTCTCAAAACCCACAGCTATGAGGCAGCACTTCAGGTGCTGCTAAATGAAAGGCCCTCGTCCCTTCAGTGATCTGTAGCATTAGGCATATTTCCTCTTCTGTATTCCAGCCTTTGAGGCTGAGCCATAGGGAAGCTAGGGGAGGGGAGAGGGAAGGAGGAGAAGGGGAAGGGGGAGGGGGACACAACACACAAGACTCTTTAAACACAAATCACGTAAGAGATGTGTCCAGCACACCATTAGCCCAGCGCATAGTAGGTTTTCCGCAGACATTGGTTACAACCCCCCTTCTCTTCAAATGAATTGAAAAAGAAAAACAAACAAACAAACAAACAAACAAAACCAAATAATACAAAACAGCTAGGTGACCTGGAAACGGTAGCAACAGATAGATCAAAAAGAAACTTTCAAACGACTCGCTGGGATTTCCTTTGCACAATTAAAAATGAAATGTCTGAATAATAATGGAAACTCAGTACTGTTTGACTGCGATTTTTAAGAGATTCGTTTGTTTTATTTGTGTATAAATAAGCAATAAATAAAACATAAGTCCAGGTGCCCAAGAAGGCCAGAGGAAAGCACTGGAGAAGCTGGAGTTATAGGGAGTTTTGAGTTGCCTCGTGTGGGTGCCAGGAGCCAAACTCCAGTCTTCAACAAGAACAGAAAGTGCAGAGCCATCTCTCTCTCCAGCTCCCCTGGCTGCAGTTTAAGGGACAATAATGTAAATAGAAACTCCTTTGTAGAGATGTGTGATCACACAACTTTCTGAGGTTAGGAATTAGCCAATCAATACAAAACGTTTATTAAATATAAAATGATATAAGTAAAAAAAACTATTTTTTTTATTCTATAAAGCATAGTTAGGGACTGGGATATGGCTCAGTCAGGAGGGTGCATGTACCCAGAGCAGTGCCCTGCACTGAGGACTGCACGCACACCTAGGGCTTTAATCTAGTAAGAAAGTTTTCCTATTGCTGTGAACCTCAGTTCTTTTCCTCCCAGAGGCAGTCCACAGCCACACATATCTTCCCAGAGCTAATTTCACAAAGCTCAGAGAAGCTAAACATGACTCATTCAAGGTCAACTCCCAAGTCAGTGGAAAAGCCATAAATACAGCCTTCCCTCTGCTTGGGGTTTCTAGTATTCGGCCAGCCTACTAGGGAGAAGTTCTGAGTTTTGCTAGTTGGTTTCAGTGTTCCCTTGGGTATTTCAAAGCAGCCTGGGTTGACAAGCTAGACGTAAGAAGCTTTTAAATAAATTTTATTAACATTACACAATTTCACATTCCCGGACTTCTAACGTGTGCCAATTAGCTTTTAACATATGCATTTAAAATTCCCTTGAAGACACTGCATAATCGATTCAAAACTGCCCTCTTAATTTAAGCAAGGGGGCTTAGCCTGAATTGGACCAGATTTCTCCCCTTGCTAAATGGAAACACAAAGCAGGATAAAAAGAAAACTCTCCTTTTCAGAGCTGCCTCTCCTGCCCCAGACCCCGTTCTTGGATAGGACCCACATACACTGTGCCAGGGGATATATGCACTGGGAGATAAACTGAAGGTGGAGCGGGGTGGGGGGCCAACATAGGAATCACTACGCTGTATTTAAATCAAGAACACTGGAAGTTGGAGAGATGGCTCCGCAGTTAAGAGGAGTTAAGTCTGCTGTTCTTCTAGAGGCCCCAAGTTTGATTCCCAGTACCTTCATGGTAACTAACCACCTCTTGTATCTCCAGTCTCCGGGGATCTGAAGCCCTCTACTGGTCGCCCCAGGTACTGCATTAAGTGGTACAAAAACACAGATGTCAAAACACCCGTAAATGTAAAATAAATGCTTTAAAAAACAAAAATGAAGTCACTGGAGTCCTTCAACACAACACAAGCATGTGTAGAAAAAGCAGATAACAAGCATTTTATATAAACCCAACTAAAGCAGCCAAGGGCTCAAGGCTCTGACAGCCATGGTGAAGGCAGCCTCCAGCCATGGAAACCTAATCCGAGGGAGTTGTTTGGGCTTTGCTTTCTGCCTGCTGCCACCACCCTCAAAGGCTACTTGATCAAACAAACGGTCATTTATTTCCCCGGCATCTCCGTATTCTGACAAACTTCATTTACCATTTGGCTGCAAGTGAATCATGGCGGCTGTTTCGCTCTCTCTCTTCTCTGCTCGTGTCTGCCCCCACCCCACCCACCCCGGCATTCTCTGTGGTCAAAGAATGTTTCAGTATTAGTGTTCAATACAGCAAATGTCAAGTAAACACCCGACACATTTCCTGAGCTATTTAAAACATCCCCAGCAATTATTTGCTCTAAAGTACTAAACTGTACATTTTCTTCACTGGTGCCAATCCCTACAGTAATAGCTGTCAGGAAGCAGTCCCTGGAATACTCACACTCACACAGCTTGGAAATCAGTGGCACTCGCAGGCTGCCTCTGCCAAGATTTTCCTACTTTCCATATTTTTATGGCGTACTTTTGAGACAATGGACAGGCGGCAACAAAGTGTCATCTGTAGGGTTTTTTTTTTCATATTTCAAGCTTAATAGACACATTGTCTCAACACATTTTTCTTTCCTCTCTAGGCTAGAAGATAAGAGGAAATAGACACATCGAATTCTCAGTGTGCTACAACTTATTACAGACCAAAACCATGACCGCTAAACACATGCAAGTTTGAAAGCTCAAACTTTGGGGCCGAGCACAGTGGCATACTCCATTAACCCCAGCACTGAGGAGCAGAGGTAGGCAGAGAACTCAGCAGAGAAGTCTGTGAGTTCAAGGCCATCCTGGCCTACATGGCAAATCCAAGCAAACGAACCAGGACTAGATCGTCAGAGCCTGTCTTTTAAAAAATGATATATTTGGTTCATAAATGTGTCCTCCGACAGCAGCTGATAAAAGACACACTATATTTATGCATAGAAATGCAGACAGCACCAGAAAATCGTAAGCCAATGCAAACATACATTTGTAAATGTGTACATAAAATGTCTTGTACACATACATATTTATATGCAGGAGACCTTATAAGCACTTGAATGTTCTGCTAGGATATCCTTCGTCATTCTCTCAAATCCATGACATATTCTGGGGCCAGGGTGGTGGCTTAGCAAGTAAAGACACTTCCCTCAAGCTTGAGTGCTTTAGTTCAACTCCTAGGACTCATATGGTATAAGGATAAAACTGACTCCTGAAAGTGTCCCCTGACTTCCAGACTTGTGGCATCCACATTGGCCTATTCTCCCCCTCTTCCTCTCCCTTTCCCTCTCTCACCCTCACACACACAATCTTAGAAATAAAATCTATTAGATATTTTTATAATGAGATGTGAGTAACAGAAGAGCAACATAGTTCTAAATTCTAAATGCCAAGCTATTAAGACAAGAGTTATTTTAAAAATTGAAATAAACAAATGAAAAGATCTCTTTTTCTATAATAGCTTAGAGTATTATTCAAATATTGTCTGAAGCAAATGGAAGAACTCTGTTATTCTTGCCATGGTCAGAATCTATTTCAGTTTACATATGTGTACACACACACACACACACACACACACACACACACACACCGATACTTGCTGAATGACTGCATTGAAATGTTAAGAGACAACAAAGCCATGTTATCTTAACGCGTCCCATTCAAGGGTTTTTTGATTGTGCTGTGCAGTGCCCTTACACTGCTTATGAAAAATACATCGCTATTTTAAGTCACACTATTAAAAAGCACATCTATAGAGCTAATGTTGGCGAATTATAACCTGACAAGCCTGTGAGAATGCTGTCAGCACAGCCTACTTAAATAACACATCTCACTTGGCCCCTTTGGCTTCAGGCTTCTCAGCTGCACACCTTACATGGATGTGGACACAGCCTTTCAGACAAGTGTAAGAATCTGTGGCCTGGACCAGAATCCCCAGCAATGGTCACTGCACTTGGCCTGAATATATGACACTGGGGCATTCTCCTTGACTTTCTAAAGCAGAGTTAACACTGTTCTTTTTGTGTTAGATAATTGTGCAGGAGAGGAGGAAAATGCAGAGAGAGTCTGGCAGAACGCAGAGAAGACAGAAGGGTGAAAATGGCCAATAAGGCTGTGCTTTTGTGTAATATATATTATATATTATTATTAACAATTTAAACAATGTATATCAAACAACGCATATCAAACAAAAATTTTATTTTGCAATATATAAAATACATTATATATTATATTGCAATATATTACAGAAAAATAATATATTTCTATAATGGCTACGTACCCATCTCACTCCACCCCCAGTGCTGGAAATTCATCCCTGGGCCCTGTGCACACTAAACAGTCTTCCCTTGAGCTACAGTTCTAGCCTGTTGTAGTGCTTTAAAAGGAAAGGTGTCAACAATCAGAGAGTGCCACACAGGAGCATCGACTTGGTGGTAATTTAAGACTTCTGGCTAGAGAGTCAAAACGAGTGCTTACTGAGTGAAAGGACTTGTATAAAGGCCTTTCTGTATGTGCAATATTTAGTCTAAAAAAAAAAAAAAGGAAAAAAAAGCTTGCAAGTGCTTCCCTGTCAGCGATGCTAAGAGACACACCATTCGCTACCAGCCTGGGGGGCTGAGGTTGGGTTGGTGTGAGCTGAACTCCTGTTACTTCCCAAGCCCATGATGGCCTTGGGCAATCTACTAACCCAGTGACCTTATCTGAAAGTGGTGATAATGAGGAGTGTGTATAGGTTTACCTTGAGGATTAAGTGATTAGTAGGGTGACTAACTCCTCCTAAATCCCTTGGCATGCTGGCTGACATTATTAGAAACAAACAACAAAAAAAGCAAAAACAAAACCAAACCACCACCAACAACAACAAGAAAGAAAAGCAACAGGCTCTCTGCCCTGGGGCCTGGCTTGAACATACATACTTCTACACTTCTCCCCGTGTTTTCAATTCCAGATCCATAAAGCAAATATTTATTAGCAATGGTTTCTTCAGTGAAAATTATCAAAATCAAGTTCTGCTCTTTCAAGTGTAATTCTAGATATACATCTGAAGAATAAGTCACATGACCATAAGAGAGTTCACAACTTCATAATAAATGGGTGAGAAAAGCAAGCCAGTGCCCCGTTGCATGGTCAGGGGGTCTCCTTAGCCTTAGCATTTACATCAGTGGGCTTGTCTAAGAGAACAGCATTATGTCATAGGACGTAATATAAGCCTAACTTAAAGTATGAAGAGAATTACTAAACAAGACTCGGTGGGGGCACAGCTACAATCCCAGCGTGTGGGAAACTGAGGCAGGACTATCAACGTGAGTGTGAAGCCAGCCAGGACTAACAAGCAAACCTGTGTCTCAAAATCAAAATCAAACAAAATAAAACCTTCTATTGTCATATCTATTCAGAGTTTACGGAAATACCTTGATGTCTAATGTCACACACCTGGACAAAGGGTGATAAATTGAAATGCTCACTTATCTTTTTGTGGTAGTTTGAAAGAGAAGTGCCCCTATAGACCACTTGGTTCCTTATCAGTGATGCTGCCTTGAGAGAGCAGCAGCACATGGAACATTTAGGAGGCAGAGCCTCTCTGAGAAAGTGCATCACTGAGGGGGAAGGCTTTGAGGGTTCGTAGGCTCCGCCCACTTCCTGCTTCCTCTCTCTGCTTCTTGTGTGTGAAAGGAAATGAGATCATCCAGCATCCTGCGCCCTGTCAGGCCCTCCCTACCACTGTGGATCCTATCCTTTCGGAATTGTAAGCTAAATTAAACTTCTCTTCCTTAAGTTGCTTTGGTCCTAGGCCTTTTTGATTGATTGATGAGTGATTGATTTTTGTTTTATTTTGCTTTTATCACAGCTATGAAAAAAAAGAAAACAACTAACACGTTCTTGTTAAAAGCTGTCCCTTAAGTAGCTCAGAAAAAGAAATTAAAGATTGATTTGTTTGCAACTACAAGTCACACGTACTCAACATTACCATTCTCACCCAACAAGGGACTCAGAAGAATTCCGAGGAGTTATACAATAAAGTCAAATGTCAATAAAGTTGAACAAAGAGATGCTTGAAAGCTCTTCTGAGTTGAAATATCATGGATGAAAAACTACCTAAATAATCACAGTTAACATGGACACTTCAGCCTCGAGATTTCCCTGCTCTGTCAATCAAACAAACACAAAGCCTGTGACCAAGCAACTCAAGGAAGAAAAGTTTAATTTAGCTTACAGTTCCACAAGGAGCTGCAAACAAACCGATCCGAGCTATTCCTTGGTGATTAATTTCAATTACTACGAACAAGTTCAAGCCACAGCTCTTAATTTTTAATGTTTAGTCTATTAACTCGTAATACCAATAACATGAGAAAATACATATCTGTTTTTCTCAGATCCAGAGATGCAAGCATAAGGCTTTTATTTTCTGTACTAATCGCTAATCTCTAGGTTTGAGACTTAGCCCAGTGGTAGACTGCTTGCCTGGTATCACTGAGCCCCAGCACCATCAAATAAATAAACACATAAATCTTAATCTCCCTTCCTTTTGCTTGTGGAGCATTAATTATTAGCTTAATACAACTGTTCTGGGAAAAAGAAATCAACCTTAAAACAAGACTTCTCCAGGGATACAAAGAAATCACTCCAACACTAACAAAAAAAATACCACAAGGCAATGATATTTATATCATATATTAATTTAAAGCTTATGACCTACTAAATATTTTAAAGTAATTCTCTAAGTATGGAACTGGCCAAATGCAATGCTGAATACAGATTAAACCCCCCCAAAAAGTCCAAGTTGAAGGATTAGGCTCCCTGAACCAGCTCCTTAGATGTCTACACTGAGGCCGCGCTGCATTTCAGTCTGACATATATCCCACGCACAAATCCCATTCCCAGAGACCAGGAACTCCTAATCTACCGCTGTCTAAATTGAAAGAGCTCACCAGTATTTCGTGCCAATCACTACAGCTCCAAAACACCCATTAGCGAAGGAAACCTGTGAGTGGAAAAATCCAAAGACATAAAGATTTCGAAGTCCCCAAAACTGTCAGTGAAAGAGAAAAGCAGGGACGAGACCACTGTCCTTCCATAGAAAGGGCTGGACCAAGTGAAATGCTGGCCATGCAAGTGTCAGCACTGGAGTTTGGTCCCTGGAACCCCACGTTAAAAAAAAAAAATCAAAGAGGAAAAAAATGGTGGGTATTATGGTGCGTGCTTGTAATCTAAGGAGCTTGAGGCCCTGTCTCAAAACCAAGAAAAAAATAAAAATTTAATTAATTAGTTAATTAATTAAAAACAGTAAATCTAGGTGTATCTGTCTCATGCCTATAACCCCAGCACTCAAGAGGTAGGGGGAGAAGACTTGCCAACAGTTTGAGGCCAGCCTGGACTACATGTTGAGATTCTATTTCAAAATGCTTGATTTGTTTCCTTTCACGCACGCACGCATGCACGCACGCACACACATACTCCATTAGCTGACAGTCTAAGAGCATTCAGGGAAAGGAATTACACAGACACCCCTGCACCACAGAGATCCAACGTGATGTTATTTAAATATCACGAGCTATTTCCCTAACCACGCACAGATGTGCTGTTGCCAACTGCCCAGTTCAGAAACTTCATTCTATTTTTAATTATTTGGTTCAGAGGACCCGTTTGTGATTAACTCCTGTGTTGGATGGCTAAGCAGGTCAAGTTCCTGACCCACAGCGAAGAACACACAGAGAAGCTTAATCATTTTTTAAATAGCGAGCATCATATTGTAAACCACGTGTAGGGACAACTGATTTCTTAAGGAGCTGCTCCTAGCAGCGGTTCAAAGCTCAGGAGTGTATCAGGAGGACGGAGAACTCTAAGTGTGCCTGTGGAAGCAACAGCAAAATGAACTAATGAGTGACAAATGGACTTTCCTCCGTGGAGATAGTGGAACGAGGGAGAGATGGGTGGTGTCGTGAGGACCCGTGTGACGCTTTCCCTTGGACAGGGAGCACCGAACAGGATGCCTACAGCTCACACCTACAAAACGGACTCCGAGGCGACAGAAGCTGAACCGGAAGTGCAGACTTTCGCACTCCGCGCCGCAGGAAATCCTGGGGCAGAATTATAGAGAAGCCATGGTCTAGCGCTAAGACAGCAGAGCTAGCGAAGGTAGAAAGAAAGAGCAAATCGAACCTCTGTATTCCAACGGGAATTAATTTTAAATAATGTTTATATTTATTAGACGTGTGAGCACAGGATGAGGTCACGTGCCACCACGTCCGTGTGAAGGTCAGAGGACAGCTTGTGGAGTCGGTTCCGTCCTTCCGCTTTTACGTGGATCCCAGGAACCTAACTGGACGCCAGGCCTGAGTAGAAGCAGCGCTAGCCACGGAGCCATCTTGCCAGCTCTGGATAGGACTTTCTGTATTGTGCTCGCTTCCTGCCTCAGCCTCCCAAGTGCTGGGACTCTAAGCATGAACCGCCAACCACACTTGGCAAATTTGTCCTTTTGGTTTTTAAAGTTTCTGTACGCAGGGGTGTGGTGGTTCCCACCTAGAAGCGATGGCTGGAGGATCGCCAGTTCCAGGCTGGCCTGGATTTTGTGAGGCCAAGTCTCGAAGCAACATCAAAGTCATGGAGGAGTAATTAATGAGGAGAAGATTTTATTTTCAAAATGAAAGTCCACAAACTGAAGGGTAAAGTAACACAAGGCAAAGAATGGAAATTAAACCTAAGACGTACAATCAAGAGTCTAGGAGTTAGAATGAAGAGAAAAACCTAGCTCAGGTGATTGCTAAGGGGCTTGGTCAGCAGCCCTAAATGTTTTTAAACTCTTCTTTAAATGCTCAGCCTCCCTGAGAAGCCTGAGTCTCAAGATCCACAGACCACAGGGTGCTGAGAGCTTTCAGGGCGGTAGTGGGTAATGAGAGCATTTACACTTCCATTGCGTCCCAGGCCAATGCCAGAGGATCTGGGCTTTCGAAACCCAACGCAGAACAACACACCATCTGCTCCTAGGGTGCAGAGTGGAGGTCCGCTCAGAACTTGAACTTCAGAACGCCCTCACTTCACAAGTGCAGCCCCGTTGGCCACAAGCACTGTCTCCAAACCCTCTGTGGGATCTGTCAACATGGAAAAGTCACATTTGTGGGTAACTATGAAACTTCCACTATTGGAAACAATTCCCGGTGCCATGATGAGGGAAAAAGTAATCTGCTGCGGCGAAACCAAGATAAAGATGACTTCTATGATTACACACATACATGAATATATATTCATATTCGTTCCCTATTATGCAAATAGGTGAAGCCCGAATAAAGATGTGTGCTGGCAGGAGATTGGAATTCTGTTTTAAAAAAAAGACTTCTACACTGCAGAGGGAAAAGCACATTCACAATTGAATCGTAACTGCAAATGGTTTCATCGCACCAACCCATAACCATTGCCGTGGGCTCCGGCTGAGGCTTAGAAGTATTTGTGTGTCACTCTGGAAATGTTTCTATCTGCTGTCGCAGAAGCCACTGCGATGTGATTTGACCCGTGTCTTTGTTCATAAAACAATCCTCTCGGATATGTAAACAGGGATTTGATTTTTTTTTCTTCTTTAAGTCAAAGGAAGCCAAAAACATGGTTGTCAGAACAAGCGCCTCTTTTCTGTGGGATCCTCTAGTTAAATGAAAGCCATTCAAGCTCTATGAACGCTGTCTCCATTCTCAACACTCAGCAGATTTATATTTCAGAAGGTTTTGACCGAGAACAAAATGTAACTAAAATATCTCCACCATTCCTTTTTCCTACAGAACATTCCATGGGCTGAACTCCCAACAAGGGGCATGGGGCTGTCAGCTTCTGTCTGTACTTCTCCAGTCTAGCCTGTCGCTGCTGCAGATTTCCAGTTTTGACCCTTTCCTGCCAAGACAAAAATAGACACCTTTTGGATATGTTGCGACTTGTCATTAAGAGAAATGAAACCTATTGCTTTTATTCTGTTCTGCCTCTAAGCATCCATGGCTTTAAGAGGAAATAAAGCCTGCTGTTTAATTCGGCAATGGGACAGTTTTAAAATACATATATGCTTATGTAAACAACAGAAATCCAGAGAGAGAATTCTTCCAACAGTCCACACATGTCTATGCAAAACCAATCACTGGTGTTTTTGAAAGCTCAACTTGTGGTGAGAGACAGGCCAGAACCAGCACGAACAAGTCTGTGCAAGACAAATTTATCCTCGGCTCCAGGTTATGCTGCTGGGCACGTGCCAACATCAAAAGAATGGTTGTGCGCACTGTGTCCAGCAAAGGAATGGGTAGTGTTGGCAGAAATGGTCCCCAGGAGCTCAAGAGAGACTTAAAGCCCTAGGCGAGGCCGAGGGAAGCAATGTGACTGGAGCTGTGTCTGGCCATCAGTGACTAAGCCTAGCTCAAAATGAGTGGGAGATCAACCCCAGACAATGGGATGGTTAACACATTGGCTGACAGGGATGATGTCCAAGAGGAGGTGTCTGAAGCTGGATGTCATCCATTAGGGTGGCCCAGAATAAAGATGGTGACCCATTATGCTTCCTGGAGAGTTCAAGGAAGACACCAAGGCCCTATGACTCCCAAAGAAGAACTTGGGGGTGGGGTGGGGCAACAAGTGACGACCTCCAGCATTTTCTGGAACCTGTTAGAAACATTCTTAGCTACTCTGTCACCAAGAGAAGCTCCCCAGCCAAGACAGATCTCCTTGACTTCTGTAGGGGACAGAAAACTGTAGAAAGACAATGGGGGGGTGGGCAAACAGAAATGATTTGAATTTGGAGAATGCTGCACTTAGCAGCATGGTAGCCTGTCACCAGATGACCTCTAAAAAGACAGGAATAATTGAATTTTGAGTATGACGCATGCTCCAGGGTTACTGAGACGGATAGTGGCAGCGATTAACCACGGAATGTTGTCAATACATAATCATCACAGAAGCAATTTGTGTTTCCCGAAGAGTCGCCTTGCGCCAGCAAGCACCAGATAGATCCACGGGCAGCTGGACACCCTTCTGCTAACCTCTCCTGTAAGGACCGAAAGAAACACAGTAGGAGACTACAGACAGGAAGTTGACCCGACTCTGTGTTCCCCACCTACCGAGGAAGGGACTTCTCAGACTTCAGAATTCCAAATACAAGATCAATTTGACTTCCTGGTGTTTCTAACCTTGCTGACATTAAAGGAGAAACAGCTCAGGCATAAAAGCAACAGCGGTTGGAAAAGGAGATTCTTCCTCCCACCCCCTTGGTCCATCGAGTAGAGTATTGGGCAGTCCCAACACATCTAACATCCAAATGAACAAAGGAATATTCCAGGGCTGGAGAGAAAGCCAGTGGTTTAAAATGCTTGCTACTCTTGCAGAAGACTGGAGTTTGATTCCCAACACCCAGGTTAAGGAGCTCACAGCCATCTGCAACCCCGGGTCTATGGAATTCAACATCTTCTCACCTCTGCAGGCACCTGAAGATAGGGCAGAGTAAGGTTCCCTGTGGTTTTGTGCAGTGGGTTCTTGGTTCTTAGAGCCCGTCTCCCTCTGACATGGGGTCTGGTGTACAGCCTGTCACCCCAAACCCCAGAAATGGATGCCATAGACCAGGCAGAGGTGTCTTCATCAATCACAACGTACATCTAGACAAAGTGGCACACAAGACAGAGAAGGTGCCTGAGCCACCCAGTGGAAGAGGCCCAGACTCCACCTTCACATAATTCTTCTGCCCCCTCAGTCTCATTCCTGATGAGACTTGTTTATATACACAAAGGACTGCTTCATTGTCCCCAGCTCTGGCTCCGGGCTCACAATTCCACAAGAATTGAGACAGTGGTGTCTCCTTTTACAACCACTGTACTTTAATGCCTGAGTTGTCTCTCCTTTAATGGGTTTCGTCCAAACCTGAGCAACCTGACCCAGAACTGTGGACGTTCTTCCCCTCCAGATAAACATAAGCCCCAGTGTTCATCTGAGTTGGCAAATGGAGTCCTCAGAGCTCGTAAGGAAGACTAACCAAGACTAGGGAACTGATGTTAAGACACCTGAACCTCACTGACGTCCGCTCACTCCCACAACAGGGCAGCTGTGCCTTCACGAATCGTTAGGAAGCAGAACGAAGCAGGAATTCCTTTTCAGCACAAAGACAGTTTCAGACATTCAAAAGGTTCCTTTTCTGGGTTGAACGCGTAGTTGACTCAAAACTGAGCGAACCCAGCGTTCTATTGGGAGGAGCTTTCATTCCAGAATATTCCCCCCACTGAGCCCTCCTTTATCCACCCTTTCTCTTTAGCGTAGTCTTTTGGAAAATTCTTAACTATTTTTGTCAACCACTGTCATGATCCCCAATGCTACTGTCACAGACGTCATCATCTGTGCCCGTGCATACAGTGGGCAAACAGAAGCCAGATGTTGTGCATTGGGGCAGGCAGCAAGAAAGACCCTCTTACCTCTGAGCTGGGGCAGAGTTTTTAAAATGCTACAAAAGGGTTGGGTGTGGTGGCTCACACTCATAATCTGAGTGTCTGTGAGGCTGAGGCAGGATTGCCACATGTTCAAAAACCAACCTCGTCTACAAAGTGAGTTCAAGGCCAGGCAGAGCCACACAGTTCATACAAACAAGAGCTACAGAGGGAGAAGGAGGGGCTGAGAGTTCACGTAGTCTCCAGCTAGCCCAGCCCAGGGGCTCCCACAGGAAGGGACAGGAAGCTGAAATATTAAGAACAAGAGAAAATTAGCCAGGCAGGAGCAAAGAGGCGCTGGTCCTAAAGAAGGGGGTACAATAAGTGTGCACACAAAACAATACTCAGAGAAAAGCACCAAATGACTGAGACAGGCCTACATGACTGACCCAGCTAGAGGGATAAGGGACATCCCAAAGCCAGGGACCAGAGCTGAGATGCTGAATGTCATCCCGCAGCTAAGAGAACCCAGAGCAGGAGGCGGGGAGGGCACTCACTACAAAGGTGTAAGCAGATTTCTAATATTCAGAAGTGTTTTCTCAGACTTCAGAGAGCAGAATGGGATGGACTAGAAGGATAGACAGCACGCACCACTCGGTCAGACATGTTGGCACACAGAAGCCTGAAACCCGAGCATTGGAGAAGTTGAAAATGGAAGGGCACTGACAGCTAAAGGTTGGCAGCCAGGAGTATACAGAAGGAGCCTGTTTTAAAAAAAACAAATAAAATAAAATAAAAAAACCAACCACATAAGTGAGGAGGAAAGCACTAGTCTGTAGGCCATTCATTATTTCCACATATACATTTGACCCTCTGTATCCGCCGACATACTCAAGATCTACCCAAGCTCTCAAACAACAGAAAGAAAAATACCTCATGTCTGTACAGAAAGCCTGTCCAGTAGACACATTACCCGTAGAGGCATCCCGGCCTGGCTGAGCCATAAGCCCAAATTCAGATCATCTAACTTACTTTCCCCTTGATTTTGATACTGAGGAAACCACTGCCGACCTTTTCACCTAGAGAGCCATCTACAAGGGACAGCTATGCCCTAGAGAGGCAGAGGAGCTCCTCCACGTCTCCAGTTCCAATACGCATGAAAGTCAACTCAAGTGGTCTCTCCTTCAGCCTGACGGGGAGCTGGACCCAACCGTGCGCAGGTCAAGTCTCCAATCAACCAACACTGTGGACAACTGTTAGACAACATTCCCACCTCATCCCTTGAGGCCCAAGTGAGGGAGGAGGCCGGACATACTTCCACCCACATTCCCAAGACAGGAAGCTCACAGGTCAACCACAGAGAGCAGGGAGACCCAGTGTGGAGGAGAAGAAATGTGGCAGCCAGGATGGTGGCCTGGGGGGAGGAAGAGGCAAGATGGACAAGCAGGTGTGAGGAGAAGTAAGAGGTAAGGGGAGGGGAAGGGACATACAGGGCATTGGGGCTTTAACAAACAAACCATTCCCAAGAGAAGCAGTAATGAGAGAGAGAAAGGGGGAGAGGGAGATGGGAAGGAGCCAGAAAGAGGGGGGGGAGAAGGGGGAGGGAGAGAGGGAGAGAGGGAGAGAGGGAGAGAGGGAGAGAGGGAGGGAGGGAGAGAGGGAGAGAGGGAGAGAAGGAGAGAGGGAGAGAGGGAGAGAGGGAGAGAGGGAGAGAAGGAGAGAGGGAGAGAGGGAGAGAGGGAGAGAGGGAGAGAGAGAGGGAGAGAGGGAGAGAGAGAGGGAGAGAGGGAGAGAGAGAGGGAGAGAGGGAGAGAGGGAGAGAGGGAGAGAGGGAGAGAGGGAGAGAGGGAGAGAGAGAGGATATATATATCTTCCCTGGGAGAGCCAGATTGCTGACTGGCCTGAACAGTGCCCCAGGGGCCCCTTCTGTCTTGTCTTCCTTCCAAGCAGGTCCTCTACAGAAACTATCGAAATGAACATCCCACCACATTTAAAACCTTGAACCTCCATGTAACAGAAACGTTTGGTTGGGGCTGGAGGGATGGCTCAGTGGTTAGGACTGTTCAGGGCTCTAAGAAAGAACCCAAGTTCAGTTCCCAGCACCCAGGTCAGGTAACAGAACCACCTACAGGTAACTCGAGCTCCAGAGGCTGCCAAGATCTCTTCACAGAGCTGCCTGAACTCACGCTCACACACCCATACCCAGACACATGCATAATCACTTTTTGAATAAACATGGAAGAACATCTCCCCTGAAATAAAAAATCAGGGTGTGTGATAGATAAAGCAGATATGACTTTTTTTTGTTGTTGTTGTTTTGTTTGGCTTTTATTTATTTTTCCCTTTATTGGATATTTTCCACTTATATTTTAAATGTTATCCCCTTTCCTGGTTTCCCCTCCAGAAATCCGCTCTCCCATGCCCCCTCCCCCTGCTTCTATGAGGGTGTTCCTTCACCCACCCACCCACCCACTCCGTCCCACCTCCCCACTCTGACATTCCCCCACATTGGGGCATCAAGCCTTCATAGGACCAAGGGCCTCTCCTCCCATTGATGCCAGACAAGGCCATCCTCTGCTACATATGGGGATGGAGCCATGGATACCCCCATGTGTACTCTTTGGTTGGTGGTTTAGTCCCTGGGAGCTCTGGGGGGGGGGGTCTGGTTAGCTGATATTGTTGTTCTTCCTATGGAGTTGCAAACCCCTTCAGCTCCTTCAGTCATTTCTCTAACTCCTCCAACAGGGGCCCTGTTCTCAGCCCAATGGTTGGTTGAGAGCATTTGCCTCTGTATTGGTCATGCTCTGGCAGAGCCTCTCAGGAGACAGCTATGTCAGGCTCCTGTCAGCATGCACTTCTTGGCATCCACAATAGTGTCTGGGTTTGGTGGCTGTATGTATATGGGATGGATCCCCAAGTGGGGCAGTCTCTAGATGGCCTTTCCTTCAGTCTGTGCGCAAATTTTGTTTCTGTATTTCCTCCTGTGAGTATTTTGTTCCTTTCTAAGAAGGACTGAAACATCCACACTTTGGTCTTCCTTCTTCTTGAGCTTCTTGTGATTTGTGAATTGTATCTTGGGTATTCTGAGATTTTGGGCTAATATCAGCGTATCAGTGAGTGCATACCATGTGTGTTCTTTCGTGACTGGGTTACCTCACTCAGGATGATATTTTCAAGTCCCATTCATTTGCCTAAGAATTTCATGAAGTCATTGTTTTTGATAGCTGAGTAGTACTCCATTGTGTAAATGTACCACATTTTCTGTATCCATTCCTCTGTTGAAGAACATCTGGGTTGTTTCCAGCTTCTGGCTATCATAAATAAAACTGCTATGAACTTTTCAAAACACAGTGCTATCTAGAACACAGGAAGGACTTGTCTTCACAGACTAGCACACACAGAGTCTCTCTGCTAACTGTTTGAAGGACAATTAGTAAGTAAACACAGAGATGTGCTATATGGAGTGGGATCAAAGCAATGCTAATCTGAAAACCCAGGGGCCAGTTGAGCTCGCCAAAGAAATAAGACGATGCCTCTCACCCCAAATCAGGTTGAAGCAAGACATAGTTCTCCATCAGCAGCAGCAACATACATCAGAGGAGGCCTTTCTGGAAAGGATTCAGGACGAATCCCTTCTTGCTCAGCAATCAGCACCCAGATCTGTACCCTGAGTGAAAACTACCTCTGCCAGCAAAGGTAGCTGTCCTAGCTTCATCCTGAGAAACAACAGAAACAGGCCAAGCATCCCCATGATATGCGATTTCACATGTAAGTATTTGCTAGACTGTACATAGTCTAGGAGATGACAACGTTATAGTCCAGGCAGCAAATGAAACTGTACCATAAATGGGGAAAACCAAACTTAAAGGAACAAGATGAAGGGGAAGATGAAGAAGAGGAAGAGGAGGAGGAGGTGGTGGAGGAGGAGGAGGAGGTGGAGGAGGAGGAGGAAGAGAAAGAGGTATATCTTAATTTTTCAAAACCTAGAAAACATGGAATGGTAAAGATGATTGCTGGCCAGCCTTATGATCTGCATTTGATCCCTAGAACCCACAAGGGGAAAAGAGAAAGCCTTCTCTTGTGAGTTGTACACACACACACACACACACACACACACACACACACACGCACGCACGCACGCACGCACGCACGGACGCACGCACACAGGAAGCTATTGCAGTATGAAACGAATATAGATGTGGTGATAAATGATTGTCGGTGCCACTTATGACTTTCTCTCTAAATAATGGCATAATAATTGCTAAAATATAAACTCTAATTAAATACCAAACCTAACAAAGTCAAACAACAGCAAATGATGTCTGACAGAAGCCAAGGTCTTAGGGGAGGTGAGGGGAAGAATTGTAATAAAATCACCGGAACTCGGCGGGGGAGGGAGATGGCCCAGGCGGTAAGACGCCTGATGGGCAAGTGTGGGGACTGGAGTTTGGGTCTTCATCGCCCACGTTAAAAAACAAACAAACAAGCAAACAAACAAACAAAGAAATAAAACTGGACACTATGGTGTTAAGTCTAGAGCTGAGTGGGAGGTGGGGTGGCTGACACAGGAGGATCCCTGAAGGTTGTTGGCCAGCCAGTCTAGCTAATAGGTGAGAGACTCTGGCACCCAAATTAAGATGGGAAGCAAGACAAAAAGACACCCAATGTTGACCCTTTGGGCTCCACGCACACACAAAATCACAGAATTCTATAATGTCAGCAAAAAAAAAAAAAAAAAAAAAACCAAACAAACAAACAAAAAAACAACCCCAAGATATCATTTCTTCCAGTTTCTCATAGATAGGTAAACTGAGGGGCAGCAAGGTTTAAAGGTAAAGCTTCCTGTTGATACAGCAATAAGGCAAAAAGGAGACTGGGTCTCCAGGCTAGCAGTCTAACAGAATACTCCCAAAGCCCCTCCTCCTCGTAGCGCCGTGTGTTGGAAAGCTATTCCACTTCAAGTCATATTTTTAAAACAGCATTAAACATTCTATAAATATTAAATTTCTTTTTAATAATTTTCTAACGCACAGGGGCATATTTGAAGAAAGGGGTCTGGTTTTGATTCCTCTTGGAAAACAGAACACTGCCCAGGAGTTTAACCTAGTATCGAGTGAAATATTAACAGGCCATATAATGGTTTCAGTGTCTCTTCAGGAAAGCCAAACAGAACTCAAAAAGCATATCCCCCCGGGGCCCTTCCGGTGGTGGTGTTTCTGGAGCGCACAGTCAACTCCACGGTCGACTCCACAAGCCCGTCACTGTTAAGTAACTCATCAGCAAATAAAGAGGAAATTACCGAAGGGGATTTGCCAAGCAATTAGTCCTCCGAAGCAGATGACATACAACTGTTCTGGGGAGGAGCTTCCCAGCTAGTCATGTCAGACGCAGAGCCTAGTAATCTGTAAATAAAAATGCACGGTGCAGGAGGACAGCTGTGGTGGTGGCTGGAGTTCCCAGCCAGGCTCTTCCACAGTGGATCTCAAGGCCTTTCCAGCTCTGTGTGCTTGTAAGGGGGGTGGGGTTGGGAGAAGGACAATGTCACCGGAGATAAGAGAAATTCACAGCAAATTTCACCCAACATTCAAAAGACAATCGGGGTGCCTACACATCCCCTGGACCCAAACTAGCAGAGATTCTCTGGCTGCTCCAGGGAAGGAGAGCATAGGCTAGACCCAGAAAGGTGAGAGCCTGAAAGGCCATGAGACCTGCACTCAGGTGGCCACCTGGCTGCAGCTGGCAGCCTCTGGCTGCACGTTTTGTCCTTAGACTGTGCCCCGAGTGACACCCCACCGCCTATCACACCGGAGAGATAAAGGCTTCTATCTGCCAAGTCGTGCAAGCTGAGCAATGACCCAGAGAAGCTCTCCGAGCAGTCAAAAGTTCAGCAGCTCCCTGGGACTCCGCATTGAACAACATCTGGAGCCAACTTAAGCCAATCCCCAAAGCAGATAAGCAGGGTGCCACCGTCATCATTTTCTTCAATTAATAATTATCGAAAGCGCATAGGAAGCCCAGGGCCGCCCAGGGAAGAAAAGAAAGCAAGCAAGCTACAGGCAGCCTGAACCAGAAGCCCATGGGAGTCTCTGATCCGAGGGACAGGCACGTGCTCTCAGAACCATCCCGGATCTTGGTTTCTGAGCACACGCGGTGCCTGGGTTACAGAGCTTGTTTATCATCCTTGGCTGTCTTTGCCTTCTGTACCCAAGTATAAGCTTCTTAATATAGGTGGGGCTCAGGGCTTTGAGCATAATTCAGAGCCTCAGGGATCTGTCCAAGCTGAGGTCGCTTAACTCCCGGCAAATGGGTAAGTTACTGCCCCCTCTGTTGTGCCACAGTTTCTACAACCACGGCAAAGTTGGAACCACGGTGTCTACCAGATAAGGGTGCAATGAAGCCTAAATGACTTCATGTTTGAAGAAGCAGAGGTAAACTACTTCTCACTGTTCTCCCTTTAAGGTCTCATCTTGCACACTGGATGCTCGTTAAAGGTTCCCAGGCAGGCCGAGGAGACAGTTCAGTTAGGAACGCAGTCAACTGCCAGTGCGTGGAGTCACCAGAAGCAGTGTGGAAAAGCGGGGTGTTGTGGCACGTCCTTGTAATCCCAGCACTGTGGAGGCATCAATGGAAGGATTCCTGGGGCTCATTGACCAACCAGCCACACTGATCAGTGGAAGTCCCTGTCTCAGGGAACAAGATGATGGCATCCAAGTAAAGACATCTGGCGTTGACAACTAGCCTCCACACAACACAGCCATACATGTGCACCTCAGCACGCATATAAACGCATGCGTGTCTTCTTGTTTGTAATATTGTTATTTTTTTATGTAATATTTTCATTCTTGGCCACTTGAAGGCAATACAAGGAGTTCGTGCAAACAACTCAAATAAAAAGCAAGACAAAATAAAAAACATTAAACCATCTTCAGGCTTTCCCTAAACTCGTGTAAATGGACTGCTTATTTGCACAAAGATAACTTTCAGTGAACCCCTGCACTGTGTGTCATGGACTCTTTTTTTTTTTTTTTTTTTTTTTTGGTTCTTTTTTTCGGAGCTGGGGACCAAACCCAGGGCCTTGCGCTTCCTAGGTAAGCGCTCTACCACTGAGCTAAATCCCCAGCCCCGTGTCATGGACTCTTAGGCTAACTTTTCCCCTAGAACTAAGGCTTAACAATGATATTTATTTACTTTAACAGTATCTTAAGTAGCCCAAGCTTGCTCAAGCTTCCTGTGTAGCTGAGGCTGGCCCTGAACTCCCAATCTGCCTGCTTCCAGCTCCGAAGTGCTAGGGTTACAGGAATACACAATTACGCTCAGCTCAATTCTATATTCCTTTATCTACTATAGATTATTAAGTGAGAAGCCAATTTGTTAAAGAGCCATGTCTAGTACCGTTGGCTTTTCAAACATAAGGATTCATGTCTGTCTGTCTATATATGTATATGTATATGTATATGTATATGTATATGTATATGTATATGTATGTATATCTATCTATCTAATACACACACACACACACACACACACTCACTCACATTTAACAGATCCTACAGAAAGCCTCCGGGAAATCCTCAAAAGTTATGAAGCACGCCCACACTAATATAATTTATCAGAAGTACAGTTACTGAATGGCCACAAGTGAACAATGCCTAAGTCGTTAAGTGGCTGACACAATGAGATTCATGCCTGTCACATGAGAAGAATCAATCAACGGGGGCGGGGGGAGATCAAAGAAATGCTGGAATTGTTGCTAATAGGTACAGGGGCACCCTCGAAAGTCTTCAGGAAACCCGCTTAGAGGAAAGTACAAGCAGTATTTGTTTCAAGTGAAAAGAGACACCACATGGGCCGAGCGTCAAAAGTGGCATTCATTTTCATACACACGCATATTAGAGCTGGCTAAAATTAGCTCCCGTTCCTACTTTATAAAGGAATAACTGTTTCAACAAGATTTCATGGCACTGAGTTAAACACAGAATTTCTAGGGTTCTGGAGCTCTAACAGAAGAAACCCCCCTCCACAATTCACCCGTGCATTGACTCAATCCCCCTTGCCAGCTTATGAAGAACTGGCAAACAAAGGCTGAGCCATGCAAGCATTCCAACTCCCTTCCTCATTGCCTCTTACCTTCTCCCTCTTCACTCCACACCAGCTCCTGAGTCCTTAGATTCCGTCATGCCCCATGTGTGAGCACCCCTCTGCCAGGCAGAAGACCCCAAAGGCCAAGTTCAAAACCCTTTTGATGCCAGCGACGCTTACAAACTGCTTTTCCAACTGACCTCTCCACTAGCCCCATGCCCCCACCAGTCTCCCTGACTTCTGAAACTCAGAGCACCCCCACCTTCAGCCACAGTTGCCCGGCCTACATCCTACATACAAGCAGGCATTGGTTTGTTGTCCCAGCCACTTGCAAGACTTCCCTCTGCCTCTCTCCATCTCTTCCCACAGAAGTGCAATCCAGCCTTCAGAGACCAAACCATGTGATCCTCCTCCTCACAGTCTTTCTTGAACTCCCACCACCTTTCTGAATTCCTTCCGGGTCAGAATGTACCCCGGAGTAAGTTCAGCCCAACCCTCCGAGTTTTGTTAGCTATTCCGATGCGTTCCTTCTTTCCCTCGACCGGTCACGAAGAATGGATAATCTCCGGTAGCATTTGCTCACTCTCATGTCCAGAGCACCATGAAGTAGTTGAAAAGAAAACACATAGCGAATATATGAATGAATCACTTCTTTATATAGATAGTGGCTGTGAATAACTTAGGTCATAACTGGCTTAGCTGTATCATATTCATAAATAACGAGAGCCAGAAATAATAATCCAGACCTTCATTTAAATGAATAACCTGAATATATCAAAATGCAACAGGATACTCTCTCCCTGCCCACATACAGTCATCAACTGTGCGGACCATAATGAGGCCATTATGTATGCAAGACGTTTAGGTAATGCATATACGATTCTTTTCGATGCAATCAGAGGAAATATCGACAGCCTAATGTTCAAGGTGACACTGCACTATTTTGTCAGTAGGACCTTGAGTATCCACAGGACACTTACCTTGTTTATGGGGCTAGAAACCCCTGCACCTCAATAAGCAGGTTGCGCTGCCCAAGATAAGACTCATGACTGCCTGTCTTGTTCGCAAGAAAATTCTTGAGATGCCTTGTTATAGATAATGACTCTCTTCAAATACCACAGGTTTTGAAAAGAGAAGAACACTTCACCCCATATGCACCTAAAACCATGTCTCCTAAGACTGCAATGTGAGGAGCTTCTGCCTGGCAAAATGGGCCCCCCTGAAGCGGGGCGGGGGAGCAACAATAAGACACCCCACCCTGCCCATGAGCAGACAGACACCTGCAGATCTTAAGAGGCGTCACCTTGCAGTAACTAGACATCACTCTGCTTCCATTTACAACAGTGGTTCTCGGTCTTCCGTATGTCCCCAACCCTCTAACACAGTTCCTCACAGTGCGGTGACCTCCACCCCTAAAACCATCTTTGTTCCTGCTTCATAACTGAAAATTTGCTACTATTATGAATTGTAATACAAATATCTGTGTTTTCCAATGGTCTTAGGCCACCCGTGTGAAGAGATCATTCAACCCCCTAAAGGGGGTCACAGTAACTCCAGGTTGAAAAACCACTGATTTAAAATACACAATCAATAAAATATAAACAACTCGTTTGCATAATTCAAAAGAATATGAAGCTTGTGGCATGCTAACTCCCTCCTTTTCTGCTTGGCCCCACAGAAGTTTCTTAGATTCTTCCTTCCTTTCTCTCTGTCCTGGAAATTGAACCAAGGGCTTCCCCCATGCTAGGCAAATGTCTTTTTATTGAGCTGTATCGCCAGACTTCTAACTATACTTCCTAAGGCTTAAAAAATAACTGTCAGCCAGGCCTTTTTAAAAAAGATGTTCAAACTGCAAATAACTCCACTTAATGTGTGCTATCCATCATCTGCCTATCTTACTACAATGCAAAAAAAAAAAAAAAGGCATCAAACCACAGAAGAGTTAATGTAAGTTCAGATTTAAACTTCAGAAAAAATAAATAGAACCCTTATTGGCTTTGGAGAGCTACAAATACCTACAGGGTTGGTCCAAAGACCAAGGTCTGGGCATATTTACTTGTTCCTAATCATGTATGGTCCAGGAACAGCCATGAAAAAGCAAGGCCATTATAATCACCCTGTCTAGAGATAAAGCTAACAATGGTAACCTATGTGAACGGGCCATTAGGCATATCCAAGCATTTTTTTTTTCATCCCGTCCTCACAGTAGCCCTCTGTGGTCCCCAACTTGTATGGAGAAACTGAGGCATGGCCGGGATCCAAGCATGTGTGTGACTGGAGTGACATCATTGAAGCCCAGACACACTGACAAGTGACAGAGCTTCCGGCTGTCCTCTCAGAAGCCATGGAGTTCACACTTGGCTTAAAATAAACTGGTCCCGGGGGTGTCAACACAGAAATCCGGTGAGTTTTCTTGGGACTTTTATATTGTTTGACTTCTTGAGACAGGGTCTCAGGCTATCTCCCAAGCTACTCTGGAACGCACTGAGCAAGTCAAGTTAGCCTCCAGCCAGGAGGTCCTCCTTCCTCAGCTCTCCCCATCACGTGTTCTGATTACAGACGTGAGCTACCAGGCCCCGCTCAACTGGATGAATTTTTTTAAATGAACACTTTTGGTAACTCCAGTATCTACCTTTCGATGGATGGGTTTCGAAATCCTCGATTTGGGGTATGTGGTTTGGTAAGAGGACCTTCTGCTTCTTACCAAGAAAGGAACATTCCAGAAACACTTCCTTCATTCCAGGAGATCAGCGGGGAACATTCAGATTCAAGAGGTCTAGGGTGGAGCCCCAAATTCTGTCTGAAAGTCTCTAAGTGAGTCTGTTACCCAGCCAGCCTTAAGAACTTCTGGTGTTGCCTGGCTTCATTACTTCAAGCAAAACTGCTTGCAAGGCCGAGGAAATTGAACCCCTGTTTTCTATTACACAACCTCCCTTGGTTCTGTACACCACTGTCCCCAAGACCTTCCAGTCCCATGTTCTAGATGAATTCCATTCTCTCCAGATTTCACAGAAGGGCAGTGGCCTCCTGTCTGCTCTTTAACAGAGAACCATGAGTCAACCGTCCCTGCTTACACACAGCTTCAAGACTCTCTCAGCCAGAAAAATTTACTGTATGTGAGGAAATCAGGAAGTTGTAAAATCCAAACAGACAAAAAAAAAAAAAAAATCAAGACTCAACAACTCTTGGTTGCCACTGACCCAACAAACAGTTCTCTGTTTCCCTGAAAACGTAGCTTACTATAGCAAGAACCGAAAACGTGAGAACTGACACTCAGGGTAGCTGGCAGCTTAGTGTTCTTAACTGACTCAAGGAAAAGAGACACCTAAAATGACCAAGGACAAGCTTCAGGCAGCCATCATCGATCCTCACAAATTCAATGCAGATTTCTTCCTGAACCAAAAAGACCACAACTATAGGTGGTTTCATCCAAGTTTAACAACACAGAAGCGTGCGCGCGCGCGCACGCGCGCACACACACACACACACACACACACACACACACACACACACACCCCTGGTCAAATTCCCATACACCGTAGTTGCAAAGAAAATTATATTTCACAGTTAACAGAGTACACAGCTGGTGAGTAAACCATCCCAAGTCAGACTTTATCCTTGGATGGAAAACAGAAAACATCGTAAAACTCTCACCTGACATGTGATGCCCTTCTCTGCAGAGGGAGTGGAGGAAGAGACTGTTGGATCAGGATGGCAGACAGATTCGTAGCGTGAAGGGACCACCCTGGTGACTCGTTGAACGGTGCAGGATACGTCTACGGACTGCCAAGAAGTGCAGAAGAAATCCAAGATGAGAGATCAAAAGCAGAGAAACAAAGAAAGAAAGAATAAACTGCTTTAAGGTCTATCTTAGGATGCTGGCCTTGAATACAAATCTCAAAACCATCACGTTTTGAATTTTGTTGTAAGAAGAGTTACACAGGGCTGGGGATTTAGCTCAGTGGTAGAGCGCTTACCTAGGAAGCACAAGGCCCTGGGTTTGGTCCCCAGCTCCGAAAAAAAGAACCAAAAAAAAAAAAAAAAAAGAGTTACACAGACAGCAATCAGCTGAGCGGAACAGGTCTGGTTTTATTCCACAGGGCTCAGGAGGACCAACATATGAAATCTAGGCCAGCCTTTCAGTCAAATGAAAACCCTGGTCTCCATGTTTGAGATAGCTACTGGCATTTTTCTCGGGCATCCACGAGTAACCACGGGCCAGTCATCACAAAGAGCACCAAGGAGGGATGGGAATATGGACTGGACAGCAATTGGGCTGAAAGCCTAATTTTAATCTAGTGTGCACACGATCTATCCCCCATGCAACTTGAAAGGCAATCATGACAGAACGTAGCTACTTAGCGTACTAATGCAAAGGTGAGTGGGAGATCAAATGAAGGAGGAGAAGAGGTCCAATTCGGAGTCAGGACCTCATGTAGCTCGGGCTGATCTCAAATCTGCTGTGGAGCAGAGGATGACCCTGAATTTCAGATCTTCCTGCCTCCAACTCCCAAGTGCTGGGAATACAGGCATATGGTAGCATATCCAGTTTATGCAGTGCCGGGGCAATACATTTTGTACATGGTAGACAAGCGCTCTTACCAACTGAGGTACATGCCCAGACCTAAATTTTTTTTTTTTGGTTCTTTTTTTCTGAGCTGGGGACCGAACCCAGGGCCTTGCGCTTCCTAGGTAAGCGCTCTACCACTGAGCTAAATCCCCAGCCCCAGACCTAAATTTTAAATGAGTTAATTGTTGACCAGACATTGTCTTCACTTTCATTTTCGCCCCAATAGTCAATCTAAGTCACTCACTACATGATGAATGAATGAATGAATGGATAAACAAAAGAAGAAATGAATGACCTCTTGGTGCTTGGGAGACACTTTTGTGAATTAAAGATGTGTGCACAGAAGCAGGAGAAGCGGAGGGCTTGATCTCTGCTAGCACACTTTTCTAGCCTTCGTCATTAAAATTATTCACTTAAGTGCTGGTGATACCCAATTAGCCATCGGATTACACCAAAAGAATCAGCCATGCTATTGGGATTTAAAAAAAAAAAAAAAAAAACAAAAATCAGTCAACTAAGTGAATGCTGAACTGGTTTTCAGTCAGATCCACTGGAGCCGAGCTGCATATGTGTTTAGACTGATTTTAAATTTAGTTTGGGTTTCCTAGGCCCTCGCCAGGTAACAGTAGGAAGGAGAAGGCCCAGAATTATATTGGGTGTCAGAAAGAAACTATTCTGGAATCTGAATATGACCTCCAACGTGAATAATCTGTAAACAGGTAAGGAAGCCAATTAGACTTGGGTACATGGCAACTCATCTCAGTAGTCATAATTATTTTCAACCATACACACTCGCTATTTTTAAGAGCACAGCCCAGCTGGAAAGGAAAATCACTTCCATTTCTTTCCAGCACTTTGCAAAGTAATGAATAGTAGCCAAAGTATTCTTCCTTCTAACGAATCCATTCACCACCAAGGTATTTAAGCGTCTATTACGTGCTTGGGTCTGCTCTGAGAAAGAAGTGGTTTTTATCAGTCTTTGGTTTCCCTGTGTGTAATCCGTGTGCAGAGAGAAAAAGCTAAGTGGACTATCACACCCTTACAAAAAGAAAATAAGTCGCCGTCTTTCCACCACAAAGGGCTGTCGGTTTACAAACAGTGGCCGAGTTCAATGGGAGTTCACAAAATTCTATTTCATCGTAACGCAGCATTTATTTTAAGGGCAAGGGAAGTTTTGATTTTTATCTGGTCACGTTTCCAAAGAAGCTTCAAAATACTTAATAATCACTTTCCCAGAAGCTGCGAGTACTGGGGACTTACTTGGGTTCGCTTGTATATGGATTTGTGTGTACACAAGGCCCTGTTTACACATCGCCTGGCAGATAAGGCTCGATGGAGTCCAAATTACAGTCTCCTCCCATTCTGCTGAAGTACACAGAACAGGCATATGTGGTGCAAATGCTGTAAAATATTAATTTACTCTAGCACTGGCATGCCTCCTTCTTTCAAAAAGCATTTGTCCTGCTACCCTAGCCAGAGTAATAGTTATTTACTTACTGTCTCCCATCAAAAGAAAAAGAAGGTGGGACAGGAGGAGGAGGGGGAAGAGGGGGAGGAAGAAGAGGAGGAAGAGGGGGAGGAAGAGGGGGAGGAGGAGGAGGAGGAGGAAGAGGAGGAGGAGGAGGAGGAGGGAGGAGGAGGAGGAGGAGGAGGAGGAGGAGGAGGAGGAGGAGGAGGAGAAGAAGAAGAAGAAGAAGAAGAAGAAGAAGAAGAAGAAGAAGAAGAAGAAGAAGAAGAAGAAGAAGAAGAAGAAGAAGAAACATGAGAATCGAGGTGGAGGCAAGGCCACATGAACTCACTGTGAAAACACAGAAACAATAAGAAGACAATAAACTATAAGACATCGCCTACAGCGATGCGCACCAAAATTGGAATCTTTAATATTTCAAAAGCACAAAGCAGAGAAACACAATGGTATTAATAGTGAAAGACTACCACGCAAGACGGCTCAAGTAACTGAAACTGTATAAAAACCAGGAGGGAACACCAGGAGTCAGGATGGGGGGCAAGGGCACGAAGAGAGAAAGTGTGCCATCCACGGTGGCAAGGAAATGCCTTCTCTTTCTGTAAGAAGCACACGCATGCTTACAGGTTGGCAGCTGTAATCACCACTAAAAATACCTGATAAATAAATCATTCTAAACCTGTCACACTTAAAGGGCATTTCGGTGGAAGCAGGCTGAGTCCTTCTCAGATCAAATGAAGCCCTGAAATCATGGGAACACCTATCCTCTAAACCCTGAGGTCTTCTTACACCTCCAGTTTTCTGAAAAGGGATTTTCAAGTAGAACACCATTTCCGTTTGCACAATAATGGTGATAATCTCTGCATTTTCATTAGCCCACACATGGTAGGCATTAAGAGTTAGAGAAAAATCAATGAAACATGCCTGCTAACGTCAAACATCCCAAACCAAAGAGAACGTCAGTTGCTGTGTTTGTCTATTATAGCTCGGAACATGCTGCAGTTCTCGTGGGATCGTAATAACAGGAAGTGTAAACATTTATACTAAACTACACTAAAGGGTTAAGGTAATAAGGACTATAAAATATGCCATTATGCCGATGAGAGTAAAAAAAATACATAAAAATAAAATTAGGAGAGAAAAAAATAAAAATGCTGTTTCTTCCATAATGTTAAGTATTTTTTGTTTTTACAAAAAGAACTCAATCCAATTACAATTCTTACAGCCAATATTTTTTTCAATTATGGAAAGTTAGCATTCTATGTGCGCAACCTCATGTCACTACTCACCGAATTGCAATGAGTGGATTTATTGCACTAAACAAAATTGAACGCAACTGACATAGTATTACGGATGACTCAGAAATTCAGATCTTAAGCAACAAGCCCAAGAAAAACTGCATGGGAGTCCTGAGGTAGAGATCGTGGCCCCCACTGCCGTTTGTACGATTTTCTGTTTTTAACAGACATTTAACAAAATAAGAAAAGTGCCTGCTTCTCTGCTCAGGTTGGAAAGACGAGGACCAGGATCAAAATCTGTTCTTTGAAGCAAATTAAGTTGCACAAACCTCTCTCTCTCTCTCTCTCTCTCTCTCTCTCTCTCTCTCTCTCTCTCTCTCTCTCTCTCTCTGTCTCAGAAGCCAGTCATTCAGACTTACTTGCCCTCTCTGAAGAAATACAAAGCCTGTAAGTCAGTCAACCCCAAGCCCCTAAAAAAATGACAGACTGTCTCCTGAGAAGGCTCTTCTCATATGCAAGTATTTAAGCTTTTCGGGGAGTCTTCAGATGACTACAGTTCAGAGAAATTAACATTCACTCCTACACTCAGCTGCTTACATGAGCGCAGGGTTTTAGTAAAGTACATTTATTGACTGACTCCCCATAGGAAGCAGAGAGAACTGCTACAGTCTATTTGGCAGGAGAAGCTGTCTTACAAGGTATGTGCAGGAGCAAAATCCACTTGACATTTCAACACAGAAGAGAAAACAAAGTCACATTATACAAAAGGAATGTGAATCCTTGAACTCTAAGGACAACCAGACCTGGGAGCCACAAGGGTGCTGTAGTGTTTTCTTCATACCGGCTGTTCCTGGTTCTTGGGACTCTGGGCATTGGAAATTTTGGGACTTTTTTTTTTTTTTTTTTTTTTTTGTATTTCATATGTAATCTGATGGCTCAAGAATCTTTGTCTAATCTCTCTCTCAAAGGCAACTGAGAGGCCTGAAGTCTCCTTGTGCTATTTCTAACAAAATAGCACTGCTTGCCAAACCCTCTTAAAACGAAATGGGGGGAGAGGGATATGGTACCTTTCCCAGTTCTCCATCAAGAACGGACACTTCTTGTATTTATTTTGGCAAGGGCTTATTTGCACACTGAAAAAAAATACAGGTACACCTTTAGCCACAAATAAAGCTGTTCTCTATCTGTTGCAGAATAGAATCGAGGCCCTCCAAGGTGTGTATAAAACTTAAAACGTCTGTCTTCTTAGTTTAGATCCTGGTTTCACATGAACTTACCTCTCAGAAATAATAGCTTGTTTTAACCACAATGATACCTTACTGGAACAGGCCACAATAACGTACCCACCACATAAACTCAGTAACCAGGGGAAACTCATAAACCCCCTGGGAGGAAAATTGGGCAACTTTTTCAGTCTTGGCACTAGAGAGGTGAGAGATTCATGTTTGTGGGAGAGGTGTTTCTCTAGTTGTCTTTCCCTCTCTTCTCGTTTAACCAATTTAGCTGCTTGGCCTTAAAACTATAAACTGACGGGCAGGGTCACAACTAAATCATGTCACATTCAAAGTTCCTAAAACATTCCCCTTCATCTGGACTGTCTGAACACTGTTGGGCTCCAGCAACTAAAGCTGCCATTTTGTTATCTCTTCGGTCATAATATAATCTTTCTGGCCTCAGTAGGCTTAAGGTAGTGCCCAAATGTAAACACTGGACTGCAGTGCTCTAGATGTTCATTAAATTATACCCTAAGGTACTGTACAAACTGTTTACTGTGCAAAGTTCTGTGCATTAAGCTGGCTTGTATCCTCTCTAACTTAGCTGCAAAAACAAAACAAAAAAAAAACAAAAAAAAAACAAAAACAAAAACAAAAAAAACTTTCAATTACTTCTGAAGATCATCAAAGGTCAGGAGCAACAGATCCAAATTAAGGAAGATAATATTCAGAATGCCTGCCTACTGTCAGTATCCATTTTTTATAATGGAGACCGTCAAGTTTTAAAACGTAACAGTGGGGATAGGCTTTCCAAATAAACCATCTCCTTTCCGTAAACCATCTAGAAAGCCAGCCAGCACTGTCAGCAATTTTGACTATAAAGCAGGGGTTGTGCTCTTCTCTCACACTTGAAAGGGTTAAGTGCCTGCAAGGCCAAAGGCTCTAGACTGCAAAAGAAATGTTGCTTTAGTCAGCTCTGAAAGGTTTCTAGCAAGTATCAAATACTTGTTGATCTGCTCACAATAAACACCAGCAGGATTGTCCGGCTCCTTTCTCTGTCTGGGGAGAGGCATTTACATATTGTACCCAGTAGGAACAGCGTGTTGGTTTCCTTTAGAAAAGCTAAGTAGCTAGGAGCCTCATTCAGTGTCTCCCGTTCAGATGACTTGAAAGAAGATGCAATTGAAACAGTGAAGTCTCTCCCCTCGGATTCGGGCAGTTCAAATACCGTGCATAAAACACTTGGAGTAGTTCAGGCAAACCCACCTGAATGGGCCAAGGAACACTGTCTGTTGCCATGGCAGCCTGATCTAATTACATGAGTGATCTGGGCTGGAGTAAGTGTACAGAAAACTAACACCACAGACAGTATCTATGATGAGAGAGGCAGGCGGGCAGGAGGTTTCTCAGCCTCGGCTTTATGTGGAAGGTGGCATTCAAGCCCACTTATTTGCAAAGCTGCTAAAATATTGACTGATGCGTGGCCAGTTAGAGGACAATCAGAGGAGATTAAATGCCACAGTTAAGCTGTTATGGTGCAATCCCTTTCCAAGAGGGCTTGTGCATGTTTTTCCTCTCTCTGGTGGCTACCTCTAGCTTCCGCTGGCATAAGCTTCATTCAAAAATAAAATAAAAATAAAAATAAAACCCTCGGCTATCAAACTGTCTCAGCTACCCACCCACCATCAATAAACCAGAGGTTTAGGCTTAACGAGGGCTTCTAGGAATGACAGGGCTCTTCAAAAAGCCACACAGAAATGGTTTAGCAAACACTCTTGCAAAAAGTAACCAGCTGTACCTAAAAATACCCAGCCTGTAACTACCTTGTTGCCTACGATCTATAGCAATGCTGTTTAAATATTAAGAAGAGCTCGCATTATAAAACAGAAATGTCACTGAGATGACACCACTAGATTGCTACAGGGAAACATAGGACATACACACATTCCCCTGCATGCCAGGCAGGATGTGAGGTGAGAGCTCTAAAGCATTACTTTTTCTTCTGTAGGTGGTGTGGGGTCTTCTAATTTTACTAATTGTATCCTGTGACTCTCTCTCTGACAAACTAAGAAATCTCTTCGGGGACAGAACCAGTTTGGAGGAGTTCCTACTGCACAACATACGGTAAACAAAATAAAAATAGCTTGCCTTTCTTGTTAGCCACATAGCGCATTATATAACCAGCTTCCGACTGGCTCTTTTTTTTTCCGCCCTTACTACTCTTCAACAATTTCCCAACCTTCCCAAGTATTTATATTACCCTCTTATCTGTAGGATTATACAGCAAGAAAGCAAAAACAAAACAGGACAGCCACGGGATCGAACTAAACCCTTTCGTCTTAGAACCCTGATTCTCCCACCCCGCCCCCCACCCCCACCCGGCGCCCCTGGTAGAGTCTAGACCAGCACCCTACTTCCACCCCCCACCACTAAGGTCCTTGCTCAATCTCTCTAGAAAACCTGAATTGTTTCACCGCTTGCAGTCAGCTCTCTACGTGGTCTGAAATAAAATGAAAGCTCACAAGCCACAGAGTTGAAGGAGGTGGCTAAAGAGAGGTCGAAGGGCTGCAGAGTCAGCTAAGGGACCACTGTGGACCCCACTCCCCATCGCGATGGTCCTGGCCCCCCGCCCGGCGCGCGAACACACGCGCACGCACACACACACACACACACACACACACACACACACACACACACGCACCTACACACTCACACGCACTTACTCCCTGCTCTCCGACCCCGCCTCACCTCTCGCTCCGCCCGTCCGGCCCCTTCCCTGCCCCCTGCGGGACTGGCCTGCGCGCTCGGCTGCAACCACGTAGGAGGCGGCGGCGGCGGCGGCGGCAGCCCGGGCAGTGGCGGCGTCTCGGGCCCCGAGTGAACGAGCCGCGGGGCTCCGGGGCACATCCCAATCCCCGCAGCGCCTCCTCCGCCGCCGCCTCCTCCTTCCCCTCCTCCCGTCTTCATTCACCCTCCCTGCCGCCGCGCAGGAGAGCAGTCCCGGCGCAGGGCAGCGCCCGCAGCTCCTCCGCTACTGCCGCGGGCGCCGGCAGGGACGCCGGGCCGAGCTGGGGCGCTCGCGGGCTCCCGGCTCCCGGCTCCCGGCTCCAGCTCCGGTGGCGGCGGCTGCCGCTGCTGCTGCTGCTGCTTTGGATCAGGAAGCGGCCGCACCAACAGGGCGGCGGTGGCGGCTGCAGCTAGGGCCGGTCCCTGTCGCCTCTCCCACTGCGCTGCGATGGCCCGCGCGCCCTTGCCCCCTGAGCCGCCACCTCTCCGCGCCCCCGAGCCTCCTGCAAGTCCCCTCTAGGTCCCCTCCTGGCCCCGAGACGCTGGCCTGGGCGGGGAGACCCCAAGCTCGGGGTTGCCTCTCTCAAGCTAGGCGACCCCGGGCGGGGAAGCCCAGCCCTCCCTCGAGCCCCCGCAGCGCTCGCCGCCCCCACTCGGGAGGGGGGCTGTTGAGGAGTGAAGAGGGCAGCGCGACCCTCCGCGGCTGCCGCCTCCCCCTACGCCACACGGAAGAAGGAGGACGGGGCTCTATGCGCTCGCCGCCGCCGGACCAGCAGCAGCCGGAGCGGGGCGCCGCCGTTCTCCCCACCCGCGCCCCCCGCCCGGGCGCGCCCCCTCTCCTGGCGGCCGCCCACCCAGCCCCTAGCTGCTCCCCTTGCTAGCCGCTCCTGCTCCCAGTGGGGGTCCCGAGCCGGGAGGCAGGAGCCGGGCACTGGTGTATGTACACAGTCACACATACACTCGCGCGCGCCTGCACACACACCACACACACACACACACACACACACACACACACACACACACACACACACACACACCACGACGCGTCGGTTTCCTTCGCTCCTCTTCCAGCTGTTTTCCGTGCAGCCCATTGAGACTGGGGGAGGGGGGTTTTATGCTGGATGTTTCTTTGGCCCCCTCTCCGGAGAGAGCGGATTGGGGTGCGGGAGGAGGTGATTTTAATCTAAATCGGGGGGAGGGGGAGGGGGGAGAGAAAGAATCAGAGGAGGAAAAAAAATAGCCACTTACTGTAAAGTGTAAATGGATCTGGGGTTGCGTGGGGAAGGGGGAACAGAGGGAGAGACACAGTGTCCTGCGGCTGTTGTAGCTCTAGCTGCGGCTCCACGGGGCTTGTTTTGGATCCCCCTGCAGTGAAACAGGTCCTGTACGGCTCCTCCACTGTAGTAGAAATGATGTCTGCGGTATACTCTGCTCTCTCCTCCTCCTCCTCCTCCCCCCTCCCCTCCCTCCTCCCTCCGCCCGCCCTCCCTCCCTCGCGCTCTCTCTCGCGCTCGCTCGCTCGCTCCAGTATGTAAATGTGTAATAGAAGCCAAATATGGAGCAGTTGGCTGCCGCCGCCGCAGCTCAAGGATCCGACTTCATGGGGGGGGGGGGGGAGGCACCCTCTGGCAGGCGGCCCGGCGAGCCGCACAGAGCACGGCGAGCGCACGGCGCGGCTGCCGGCCCGCGCCCTTAACCCTTCTATGCACCCGGGCTGGGGCAGCGCTCGCTCCAGGGGAGGCCGGGTGTCTCTCCGCAACTGCGACTCCAGATCCCGGACACCGACCGGAGGGAACTGTGCCTTCCAGGTTTGAGAAAGGGGCGGGGAAGTTGGGGCGATGAGGTCATTGGAGTGGTGACCGATCGGTGCTCGCGCGCCTCCCCGGCTCCCTGCAACCTAGTTGGAGGGGGACAGGGTGAGTGCAGGGTGCAACTCAGGCAACCTGGGAGACTCAGAGCAACGGGTGTCAGGCTTTGACTCCCACCTGGTAAAATACCCAAGGGGGCGGGGAAGTCGGCTGATTCTAATTACGAAGCACCCAGGGTGCCCCTGGTGAGCATCTAAGAGGACTCTTTGTATCCCCGCGGTTAACTAGCCAGCCCGCCAGTCCTGAGCCACCCGATGCTAGGCCGGTGCCTTCTGCCTTGGCTTGCAACTCCGGAAAGTTCTCAGGCTTCCCCAGCTTGCACCGGCACCCTCACCTTTCCTGCCTGGACAAGCTGGCGACCTCCTGGGCCTCCTTTCAAATTCTGCTGGTCTAGAAATCTGCTATGAGCATCGAACGTCTCAGCTCTAGCCCTGGTAACCGAACTGCTGCTCACTCCTCACAGCTAACTGTGGACCATTCATCTCATCTCAAGTGAGGTAACCCGTGCACTGAGCAGTGGATGGTGGTTCTCGGGAATCCAAGGCGAAAGAACTTCCCACCTTGGCCCGGTGGCTAAACGCAGACGCGGAGTCCCCACCCGCCCCCTCCGGCTACACCTCAGCCGGGTGTGAGCTCCGTGGGAAGGAATCTTCTCCGGAGGAGTGCACCTTGCCAACAGGTGTGGCATCCGAAGGAAGAGCCCGCACCTCCCCAGGAGGGTCGCTCGGTGTGGCGATCTCTTTGCTGCAGATAATTCTTGAAGACCAGTAGGTGTCAGGCCAGCATCTGACCTCTTTCAGGTGCTTAAAACTAAGAGTCTGGAAACTTGATCCCTTGGTCTCGCTGGAAGCCACTACTATTGACTGTAGCTGGATTTGAGAGACCTTTTGGCTCAGTTTACGTATGACCTAACAGTTAGTCACTATCTGAAGCAGCGTACAGAGTCACCGAGAGAAACGTGTGAGCTTTTAAACTACTGTATTGTGGAGCCCGCACTTCAGAAGTTAAAAAAGAAATGCCGTGTGTGTGTGTGTGTGTGTGTGTGTGTGTGTGTGTGTGTGTGTGTGTGTGTGTAGGATACAAATCTATTCTCAGGTTTTGAAACACCGTGCACACATCCACGGTTGTTTAAATAGAACTACAACTGTTCTCTTCCCCCTCCCCGCCCCCACCGCCCCTCTCCCCCGTAACTGTGTTGTTCACTTAAAGATCCATGATTGTTAGACTTCATATGCTAAAGTGACATTACTGGTCTCCTTACAGCCTCTAGTGGACGGTTAAAGTGAGTTTCCTGTGGAGGCTCTGTCTAGTTTTGTTTTCCCTTCTGCACTTTCTCCAGGTGAAGGTTAATAGTTCAGAGCTTAACTGACTGCTATCTTTCACTCCCTCTTGGTAAAGCTGTCTTTGAAACTGAACAGAAGCTTGTTGGCTGCGTGTGGAAGAGAGGCGTCTGCTTTGTGCTACAGGTATTGTTTCTGCTGGCCTGTGAAATCGACAAAGCTTCTGTTAATTCGCTTCAGTTGCAGACAGCTTTCATAAAAAAAAATAAATTTAATCTAAAATATTTTTATAACAGAAAATATTGGTTGCCATGTTTTTGGCGTAACTGAGATGTTTTTATTCCAGCTCATAATTTGCAAACTGTCCAATCCACCTCCACTCTATTTTTAGACATCTTAGATTTAGAAAATTTTCAAGGGAAATAACTAATATTGTAATTATTACGTTGATGCAAGCGGTTAATTTGCGTTATTTTAACAACCTTAAACATATTAAAACACATAATTCATATTAGACTTAGTCAATTAATTTAAATGTTCCCTGAAGAAAGCTAAATATGTACATAATCCACACAGTAAAAATAATTAATAAGAAATGTGTTGTTTACTTTCCTAGCCATTAAGATTAAAGCCATAAACTGTCACACACACACACACACACACACACACACACACACACTACCTACAGTTATTGCTTCCTGCAAGGTCCAACAGAGACATAATAATCATGAAGCAATTTCATTACTTGAATACTGAGCTGTTTTGTTTCCCGAAGACAAAATGTCAAATACATCATCCCAGAAGTAACAAGAGCGGTTCTTTAAAAGCAAAAGTTCTTGTGTGAATAAAACCTCGATGGAAAGAGAACAGGGTTTTCAAGGTGGCAGGTGTGTAGCACCAGCTCTTAAACCCAAATCTGAAATTATATTTGTACAACAATCAGTCAAGCTGTGTAGTGAAGTAAAACTGAGGAAGAGGCCCCCCTGTGCTTTACTCTTAATCGGTGTTACATATATTTTAATGTAAAAAGAAATTTTAGTACCTTCTATTTATTTTTAAAGATATATATCTTAAATACATTAACACATAAGATATATTAATATATTAATATATTTTAAAATAAATAGAAAATACATAGAAGGTACCAATCTCTCTCTCTCTCTCTCTCTCTCTCCCTCTCCCTCTCCCTCTCCCTCTCCCTCTTCCTCTATCTCTCCCACCCCTCTCTCTCTTATCACTTTCTGATTATTCCTTTCCTCTTATCACTTTCTGATTATTCCTTTGAGACAAGGTCTCTACCTGAACTTAAGGGTCCTATTTTCTAGACTAAGCCGGAAATCAACAAACCTAGTCTTTACCTCCTGTCTCTTCCCCCTCCAAGTTGAGGCTACAGGTATGTGGGATGCCCCACACTCCCCCCCACCCCCGTCCTACAACAAGTGCTCTCAAGTCTCAAGCCATGTCTCTACCCCACCTTCTCTGTTTTACTGGTCTTATCCTGTCTGCTCTTGAAAGGTTAAAATGGTCTAGCAACTGTGTACTAAGTCACAAGACTCTTAAGTCACACTTCTGCATTTAAAAGCAACATAGTTAATGTAGCAGCAGCTGCAGCAGCACCAAGGGAATTTTAGACTTTCAGAGTCCAGGATCCTACCGCACACTAGGCAGGCCAAGTCTGCCTTTGAACTAGCTGCTGAGGACAGACCCATCCCAGCATGAAGAACACTGCTCTGTCCTTCAGGACTCTGCCTGGGCACATTTGGCCCCACATACAGAACTTAATTCCCCAATGAATTACCTTTATGCTAATTAATTTTACCAATAGGGAAAAAAAAAAACCCTCACATTGCACTTGGACCTCTACATCCTCAAATTTAATCAGCTTCCGGTAGAAGAAAATATTTTTAAAAGTCATCTGTACTGAATACCTGTAGACTTTTCCCTCATGGTTGTTCCAGGCACAGAGCAGAGTGAGGAGTGTTTCCACTGTACTAGAGACTGTTGATAACTTAGTTATACTGTAAACTTAAATGACTTAGCATGTAAAGCTCGCAAAGCACATAAGAGCACGTGAGTGCACAGTATCCAAACACTATGCTTATGCAGTCTAAGATTTGGGTGTCTCACTCAGAGAGACCCTAAAGCTCGCCCTCATATTTCAGGGGTGACCATGTATACACATGAAGAAAATAGCACTCCATCCTTGAAGAGCCCTGTGTCACCAATTGTAGAAACGTCCCAGGAGTGAGTGAACTGGGGTCTTGGCTATAAATGTTTTCTCTGAGGCAGTAGAGGGAGCACAAGAGTACTTAATACAACCAGTGTACACAGGGTCCACTGTGACAGATTTTAAATTATAGTATATGTTTGCACTGGAAGTAGCCCGTTATGTCATTCAGAACACAAGGAAACAAAACAAAACAAAACAAAAAAGCTTACAAACATTCACTGCCTACTAGATTACAGCAACTAAATAATTGAACAGATTGCAAATTACATAAAATAAGAGATACAGTCATTTCGAGTTCTAGGCTTGCATTCTTCCAGTGGACTTCAGAAGTCCTGCTTGGAAAAGACGCCTTATTGCCTGGAATGCACAAAAGCCATTTTGATGCCCAACACCGCACTGGGCATGTTGGCACACACCTGTAATCCCCCATGAGGATGGGAAAGTCCAAGGCATCTTTCCTGAACTACTTAGGAGTTCAGGGTCAGCCTAAGATACAGGAGATGTTGTCTTAATTAGTTAAAAATCCCCCCCACCCCCACATCAAAGGACTTCCTGGCCTGGTGATATCCCTCAGAAGTTAAAAGAGCTTGTAAACCAAGAACGAGGCACCAAGCTCAACTCCAGAATTGTAAAGAACAAACCCAACTCCAGCAAGTTGTCCTCTGACCCCCAGAGTGCCCCCTCTCACGGACATCCACGCAGTAAATAAATGAACGGGATATGACGTTGTTAATAAAAAGCCAGGGAGGTGTGAGTTTTCTCTAGTCGAAAATCAGGATGATACTTCAGAATGAGACAACCCTGCCTGAGGGGAACTAATGCATAAGCTAGAAAGGGAGTTGGTTCATCGACAGTAGACTCAGTAAACTGGTTTCCAGTCAAACACATTGGTTAAAAAGCTAACACATTTTGCCACACTTTCAAAACTGTCTTACTATATTGCCTTGTCATGATAGCCATCTATGTCTTGATTATACTTATGTAGTATTCCATACTGGTCATATATATATATGTATATATATATATGTGTGTGTGTGTGTGTATCTATATATATCCTTAAATACTTCCTTATGGTGGGTTCAGACACATGTCAAAGCCAACACTGAAATTTGGAAGCTACACACTGAGTGAGGCCTGGTTGATATTGAGTAAGTTTCTATCAGTTGAGGGAAGATTTCATTACATAGCCCGGGCTGGCCTAGAACTTCCAATCCTCCTATCAGAGCCTGAGGAATTATGGGATGACAGCCATAGGTCATCAATCTCCAGCGGATAAGTGGGCTTCTCGGTAAGAGATTACGAATAGAGCACTAGGCCTGGAGCCTGTAGTCCCAGCACTTGGGAAGTGACCACAGAGGGACCTGGAGTTGAAACCAACCTTAGCTACACAGTGAGTCAGAGGCCACATAGAACCTTCTAGTTAGAAACTGTGTCTTAGCTCTCGGGCTCCTGTTTACGTCCTTGCCAGGCTTTAGCAGCTGTCTGTTAACATCTAGTATACAATACTTAGGCCCCAAGAATACACAGTGAGGAAAACACCGGTCTACCAAGAGTATTACCATTCTTAATCTTCTGAAAATGTGAATTTTCGCCAGGGTTTGGTCCAGATGCTCATGGCTGGCCCACCAGTACCTCTCAGAAACGCACCCTGAAATGCCATGACACTGAGAGCCACAGACTACACTGGTTGCGATGGCTGAGAGGTAAGAGGGCAGTTGTATAACTCTTGAGCAAGGTTAGTCTTGCAAGCTTCTGTTAGCCTTTCACCTTTGTAAACCAGACCAGATCTGAAGACAAAATATGCCTCAGCTCAGTGCCCCGCCTACCAAAGACCATCAAAGTTGGAGTGGTAAACATTTATTTATTTTGGTCTCTTTAGAATTGTTAAAAAGTCTTGCCTCCCACGGTAGGGAAGTGCGTGCCAAGTTTCTGCTTGGAACAATTTGTTATGGCTATGCGATAATCCTGGAAAGTTTGAATTTTTAATGGAAATCCTGACGCCAGACCGTGAACCATGCGCTCCTACAGAAAGGGTGTTATCCTATATGTCCTTTTAAAAGCTGAGCAAGCTGGGGTGGTTACGGAACAAATACACTTGGCCAAGATTGGGCTTCTCAATAAGCCTGGGGAGAAATGAACCAGAATGATAAAGCAACGTAGAAACAAAAGTGAAAGCCGTCCACACAATAGACTCTGGGGTCAGTGGGCCACACCCTAGCTGAAGTCCCGAGGCTCTGTGTACAGCATACAGACACAGACCTGCTTCAGGACCACGGGCTCGGTCTACCCAACTGCAGCAGCACAGGCTTCCTGGTGGTGAAACGACATCACCAATGCTCAAGAATGGAGTGACACAGAGTTGAAGGTGCGGGTTGGGGGAGGGGCTTGTGACGGGGTGGGGGTGGGGACTGGAAGAAGGGGGTTGGTCTGTAATTGGGGTGTAAACTGAGTAAGTAAATTAACACTAATAGAAAAAGGGAATGAATGTATGGAATACAGCTCCATGCCGTTACCCTCGCTTAACATCAGCAAGGCCCTGGGTTCAGTTCCCCAGGGACACAGTAAAAGGGTCGGTCAAAAGCCATTGACTTTCAGTATCTGCTGTCGGTTTATCATTCAATTGTACACACTAAACAAACCAGAAATTTTATAAACAACCAAACGGAATGCTTTAATACAGAGCCACACTGTCCAGCACAGCCTTTGAGCTCTTGGAACTTGCCTAGGTTAAATACTCTAAGTATGAAATATACTTCAGAATTCAAAGGCTTAGTTAGATATCTCTGTGTATGATAGATGTGAGTGTACGTATATGCAGTACTTCAATAGTTATTGTATTGATTAAATGTTGAGATGAAAATATGTATATTGACCCTGCATTGGGATAAATGAAATGTATTGATAACATATAAACATGTATGCAAATATATATACATAGAAATATATAAATATATATGCATATATATATATATGAGTGTATACATATGTATAAGCAGTCATATACATATAACCACACTTACATGTGTGTATTTACATAAGCATATATAGATATATCTTTTTCTTTGTTGCTTACTGTATAAAGAAATGGAGTCCAGAGTTTCAGCATGCCAGGCAAATTCTCTACTCATTCAGCCCCACAGTTGAATGTTTTCCATAGCCAGCTACCAACAGCATAGACAGCGGAGCTGATGAACCATGAGCTTAGTCTAAAACAGGCCACACTGGGACAACTCAGGATCCCGGTGGCTTTCTGCAATTATGCAGTAGGTGTTAGCTGATGTTCTCCCTTCATCCAAGTGCCCTCCTTCTCCATGGGACATGGACTTTAACTCCTGTTCTCTAAGAGTCATCTGTCTGAATACATTGTCTCCTTGGCAGATCTACTGTGGGCCTGTAAAGCAAGTTATGAGGTGCGTCTGTGACTCAGTCTTTGTGAAGGGTCCTCAGACCTGGTGGAAAACTTATATTGTGTGCTAGGAAGCAAAACCACTCTTGCGTTACAGCTGGGTTGGGGGTTTATTGTTATTGGTGGTTAAATGGTTTTGGATCAATACCTTCCTCCTAGAGGCCCCTGGAGTTGGGGACTAATAATGAAAATTATATTATTATAAGTTAAAAGAAAAAAAAGAGTGTGATGGTGGGCACCAGTAGTCCCAGTGTTGGGGAGGCGAAGACAGGAGGATCCCTGGGATTTGTTGGTCAGCCAGTGTCACCAAACTCATGAATTCTAGGTTCAGTAAAAAGATGCCGTCTCGGGGTTGGGGATTTAGCTCAGTGGTAGAGCACTTGCCTAGCAAGCGCAGGCCCTGGGTTCGGTCCCCAGCTCTGAAAAAAAAAAAAAAAAAAAAGATGCAGTCTCAAAAATCAGGTTGTGGGCCAGAGGGATGGATCAGCTAATAAAGGTGTCTGACACCAAACCTGATGACATGCTCGATTCCTGAGACCTACACAGTAGAAAGGAAGAACCACAGACTTACTTCTTGTCCACACAGGCACTCGCTAATGGTACATTGGAACATACACACACACCCTACCACCACCACCACGACCACCACCACCACCACCACCACCACCACCACCACCACCACCACCACGACCACCACCACCAACAACAACAAAAACAACAATTTAAAACAATGTTGCATGATAGAGAATGTGAAGGAAAACACCTGACACTGATTTGCCTACAGCAAGAGAAAGAGAAAGAAAGAAAGGAAGAAAGAAAGAAACAAAAAGAAACAAAGAAAGGATGAATGAATGTTATTTTTAAAAAGGTGCAGAGTGACTATGGGAAATACCAAACATTGACCCTTGACCTACACAAATACAAGCTACACATGCACATATGCACATATGCATGCACACATACGAAAATTACACAATTTTTTTCTAACTGGAAGACACACCAAGTCTATCAAAAGGAAATCTGTTTTTTAATGTATAATAAATCCAACCCACTGAGATCCTTCTAAAGGAAATGAGATGCTTTTTTATTTAAGCCATTATTACTTTGTCAGCAAGCTGGAGATCAAGGACATCAGTGCCACTCGGAACAAGATTGGATGCGAGGGAACGGGCCGTTAACTATCAGAGCTTGTGACCATAATCATCTAATGAGTACAACTCTTTTCATATGAAAAGAGACGGAGAACACATGGATTAAACCTTGCTTGCCATTGGCTGGGAACTTTTGGGACTCTATTTTTAGTGTTTCATTAACAACTTAGCTTTTTTTTTTTCTTTCCTCAAAAGAAATCCATTTTCTAAATTAAAATCCAAGCCAGAGGCACCATCATTTGAACTTAAGACAGTGGCGCGTGATGGATTATACTTGTGAAACAGGGCTCATCCAAAGCGAACAGGGGACCGCGTCAGGCTGCAGAAATAAATATCCGTTCCTTAGGGAAGGTACAGCAGAGTTCTTTGTCCTTCTGAACTTCATGACACTGAGGATACGTGGCTGCAAGCTCGCTTAGCTACTTTATTTTTCTTCAGTAAACATTGGCCAGGACAGGCTGATCAGAAAGAAGGTCAGAGTTTAAGAACATCCTTTTGTGAGGAATTTACCAAGCTTGCCCCCAAAGAGGAAGCGTTGCAGAAAAGTGCATTGGCAAGATTTCCCTTTTTTTTTTTTTTTTTTTTTTTTTTTTTGACATAAAAAGCCAGAGTTCATAGAAGAAACCATCAGCCTCGGGGTTTCAGAGAGGGATTGTCAGGTGCTTTGAGGCCTTTACAAAGGGCTGGAATTGAGGCGGGCAGCAGGGGCCAGGAGTGGGAGGAGCCTATTCTCTGGAGACTTGCTTCTGGAAGTTCTGGTTCTGTTTTGTCCACCCTGCCACAGATTACCTTCCGGGATAATGGCACTCGGACTAGAACTGTAAATTACAAACACTCTCTTCTAAACTACAGAATGAACACGCAGAAGAGAAGACCCCCGTTCGCCAGAATGCCAGCCCGTCAAGCAGAATAAGACAAATTACTCACTCATCCCCCTGTAGCCAAAATAGTATTGTGCCAGCTATGCGGGGGGGAGGGGGAGCGAGTAGGGAGAGCTTCGCTTCTTTTTTTCCCCCCAGGTATTAAGAGGAATTAATACATTGTGATTGTAATATGGGCGTGGAATCCATTTTCCTGCGATAGGCAACCAAGTTGTGAGATCTGCTTCTCATCCCAACTCTCTCTCTCTGCTTTTAAAGCTGGAACTTAAATATCAATAGTAGAAGCAGCATCGGGTCCGATCACTCCTGGGGCTAGCTTTTCCTGAAGTCAATTTCATAATTGCGCGACTCCACCCCCTCCTGCTCTGAGCTTCCTTTCCCTAGATACCCTCTCTCCCCCACCCAGCCATGAATCATCTTGCCTTTAAAGAGACTATGATGACCCAGAGTGAACTTTGCTGGCATCCTGTATATCTGTAAGCCAAAAAAACCGGGGAGTTGTTCTGGGACAGAAACCTGGTCAGAGCCTGAATCAGGTCAGAAGCAAGAGTCAAAGTTGCTTCTCTGGGACGAAGAACAAGGAGTTAATTTTACCGCACTGTAGAGATGATTCTGAATCCCGTATCTTGGTTCACAATCGGGTTCCTAAGAATCCAGTCAGGGCCTTTGTGCAGAATGAACCATATCAGAGGGGGGAGATGCTGGCAGATCTCTTTCTGCAGTCAGGGCAGAAGAATTTCTACCACATTCGGTTCTGTGATTTCTGCAGATCTCGTTGAGAGTGGGGTTTCCATATTTGTGCTTTGGCAAATGCATCCAATAACTGATTCCTCCTGATATGTATTCCTAGTGCTATCGGTTTCTTATTTGTGTATTCACTAAAACCGGAAACATGTTTGACCTTCCTTCCCTCCCACTGCAGTGATGGAATGGAAAAAACCCTGGGCCCTGTGATCTCTAGGCAGGTGTTCAACCACTGGGCTCTACCTCCAGCCTCCAGCCTTGCCCTTCCTCCTCCCACTCCTCCTCCCCCTCCCCCTCCTCCCTTTTCTTTATATTTGAACACAGCATTGAAGCACTGCAGATAAAGTTGACAATATGGACCTTGAGATGTGACACGCTCTTAAAGGAGGTAGTCAGTGTATAAGCAAACTAACTTCATTCTGGTGAACACTTCCTTATTAAGCCAAGCCCTACCTACCTACCTTTTTTGGTCCTCTCCCCAGCCCCACCTCCTTAGCCAAGAGACTTACTCCCCATCCTTTAAGGTTTGGCTTGGGTATCAACACTTCAGTGAAGTCTTTATTGATGATCCCAAGAATCTGCAGCTTTGCCCAACGTGTGAGTCATGGTATCTTCTTATTCTTTTTATTTATACAATATTTTTAAACCACTAACGGGAGGAGGAGGATGGGGAGGGGGAGGAGGAGAAGGAGGAAGAGGAGAAGGGGGAGGAGAAGAAGAAGATGAAGAAGGAGGAAGAGGAGGAGGGGAGGAGGAGGAGGAGGAGGATGAAGTAGCTTCCTATTGCATTCAAACATATTCAGCCTGAGAGTGTTTCTCTTTGTTCATTGGTCTGGTTAAGGGACTCCCCCTCCTTCATGTGTGCTATCCCTGGCATTTCCTGTCCCTCTCTGTTGGAAGTTGAACTCAGTCTGCTCACACAAGTATATTGAAGTCGGGATCCCAGTAGCATGTGACCTGATTTGGAAATAGGGTTTGCATATTTTCTTAGGAGGCTTTACTGTTTGAGATTGAACCCTAAACCCAACATGAAGGTCACCTTCATAAGAACACAAGGTGTCAGCTCAGGCCAAAAACCCTGAGAAGATGGAGACAGAGGTGGGAAAGACACTGTTACATGCCAAAGGTACAATGTCTTTTCCAACAAACACCAGAAGCTGCAGGGGAAGAAAGTCTTCTTCCTCATAGATTTCAAACTGAGGCTGACCCCATGACACCTAATTCCAGACTTCTGACCTCCATAGCTGAGAGAAACAAAACCTCTTAGGCTTTAAGCAAACCTGTCTGGTCACTTGTTAGACTAGGCTAGATAGGGAATCCATCCTTCTGGATCTGAGGTTTTAGGACTGTTGCTTCTGTCTTGTTATTTGTGTTTATACCCTATCTCTTTCCTCTTTAGATAGTCATTGATAATCTATCTTGAGTGTGTATTTGATCTGGCATCCATGACAACATCAGTAAACAACCACAGGAGACAGAACAATTAGCCAGAGAGCTCTGGAGTCACCTGCTCCTCTTTCCAGAAGAGGTATTTGTTGACTCTGTCCTGAAACACAGGCTACCACAAGGGGTCTCAAGGAATACAAGTATGATCCAGCCAGGTCAGTGGCCAGGTCCTCCACAGAGCTTCTCAGCTCCCTCTGTTGGACACCAACACACATAGCAGCTGTCCTCCACGGAAGCATCATGGTGGCTAACAGTGGACAGCAGACAAACAATATATCAGTTAGGCATACAATCAATCAACCCCAGGGGTGAGGGAACCTTTTCATAATGGCAGACATCGACAGCATCGGAGAAGAGGAATTAGGACATACAGGCTACTGGTGTTATCTCAGCTGCTTTCTCATTTGGTACCTTGCATCCCTGCTATCCATTGGATCGAGCTGGCTAGATCTTCGCAATACATCCAGAGGCTAGCCATTTCTGAGCACTGGGATTGCCACCATCAGAGCTAACCGTCACTGGAAGCATTGCAGTAGCCTCCGAGTGTATCTTTGATGTCTCTGCTACAAGCAGCCCACGTCTTGGACCATTGCTCGAAACTGGTGAATCTGTGCTGCTAGAAAACCTCCCAGCTTTCTATAACCAGACTAGGTCACAGTCCTTCCATTTCTACCAGACTCCCCATGGTCTCAGCTCTTCTGACCTCCTCTGTCACCATCATTGCCCCAATATATTCAGACTCGCTAGTCTTCAAAGACACCAGGCTTGTTCTGCCTTGGGACCAGGCTTTCTGCTGCTGTAACTGGCTCGGGAAATGTTTTTCCCTTAGACAGCTATACCTGCCCCAGCCCCGCCTTCTGCCATGGCCCCGCCTTCTGCCATGGCCCCGCCTTCTGCCATGGCCCCGCCTTCTGCCATCTTTTTTTTTTTTTGCCAAGAAGCTAAAACCAGGATGCTATGCTCTGGTTGTGTCCTTCCGCCTTCCTCATTTATTGCATGAATGTATTGTCCCATGATGTCCTACACTGTGAGGTGTTTGCTATTTGTTTACTCTCAGGAAGCAAAGGTTCTTAGTATCAGCTGGGGTTGTTCTTAGTAGAGCATTCTGATGGCGGACTCACACTAAATATTCACCAGCTCTTAAACGAGTTCACGGATCAGTAAGTTATATTTCCAGGACCTACCGTGAGCAATTACCTAATGTCTAATGATTGCGTCATCAGAAGCTAATCCAGGACTAGATGTATAGCTCAATGGTAGAGCTCTTTCCTGGCATGTGTGATATCCTGTGCTCAATATCCGGTTCCACCCAAACATTGAAAAGTAAAACAAAAACAAATCCACTACTGTCTAAGCCACTTGTTTGCTCTTTGACTCAATTATACTAAGGATGACCATTAAAGCTGAGTTATGCTGAGATTGGCCTGCCCTCAGGATCCAGTTTATAAAGACATTTAAAGAAAGTCAAAATCCAATGCTTTTAATCCCAGTACTTGGGAGGGAGAAGCAGGTGGATCGCTGTGAGTTTAAGACCAGCCTGGTGTACAGAGTGAATTTAAAGAAGCCCTGTCTAAACACACACACACACACACACACACACACACACACACACACACACACACGCACACACACACCAAAATTCCAATTGAGGATCTGGGCAAGGATATATATCTCAGTGTTTATCTGACATTCAAAATCCTTGTCTTCTATCCTGAGCACCCAGGAAGCCAAGCATAGGGGTTAAAATTCCCTGCAATCCTGATACTCAAAACATGGAGACAAGAGAATGAGGAATTCAAGGATATCCTCAGCTACATAATGAATTTGAGGCCAGATCTGGATACATGAGACCTGTCTCAAAATAAAGCAAATCAAAGGTCCAAGACAATATACAATTAGAACTGTCAACATTTCTATTGACCCAGCCCTTGAATGGGACAGACTCCATACTAAAAGGCTTTGCAGATGTTGTGTTAATCTCCCAAGAATTCAGTGGATTCATAGTCCTTATTTTCTAGAGTTCAAGAGACCCACTCCAGACTCAATGTTTTCAGGGTAAAGTTAAGCATTATTAGATCTTAGGAAATTTTAACACACCAGTACCTGAATGGACCAGGGTAGTCAGAATGATACAGATACTGTACTGTGTGCTATTTTAGCCAAGGCATCATTTCGCTCCCTGCTTTGACTATGGATTGTCCCTCCTGTAGGATCATTTGTTTGAACAATCTGCTCCAACTGAGAACACTGCTTGGAAGGTTGTGGAACCTTCCGGAGGTGGAGCTTCCACAGAGGAAGTGGGTCTCTGAGGGTGGGTGAGTCTTGAAATCTTACAGCTCAATCTAGTACCTGTCTGTTCTTTGTTTCCTGATCCTCTGAGATGTGAGACAGATAGTTCCCTCCACTACATTCAGTACCATCCTAAGTGCCTGGCCTTCTATTCCATGGCAGACTAAACACTTATGGGCAAAGAAAGACTCCCCTCCGGACTTGATTTGCCACAACAATGAGAAAAGAATCTAATACAATGTTTCTTTTGTTTATCTTTCAAACCAGGACTCAGACTGTAGCCTAAACTGACTTTGAGCTCACAGTGATTCTCATGCCTTCATCTCCTGCTGAGATTCCAAGGTGTGGCCCTCCAGGACACTGAGTCGGGCTCATTTTAGGTTACTAACACGTGTATCCCAGAAAAGAAAACTAGAGGCTCCCAGTGAGGATGGAAATATTTGCCCAGATAAATCCTACATTGTGTCCAGACTAACAAAACTAAATTTCAGCTTTTGATTTTTGCCCGTGGAATGTATGGCTAGAAATGGGTCACACTTAAGGCACCCCACTTTCGTCTCCAGGACTCTCTCCCAATGTAAATGGGGTGTTTTACCACAGCAGTCTTCGTGATGAGGACTGAATTCATGGTAAGGGGCCAGTGTGAATTTCCAAGCTTCATTTCAATATACAATCCCATTTAAGTGGATTTTGTTCCACCCCTTTCTTCTTGCTCTGTCCTACGCTTTTCAGAGTCTTTGGGTACCAGAACCTAAGCAAAGGGTCTAGAAATCACCTGAGTATAAAACACTAGACACTTTTTGTAGACTCTTCAATTTATACTTAAGAGGAATGATCATCCATGCTGGAATCATTCCAGAGTTTAACAGTATTGGGCAGGAGGACAGAGAGAAGGGAGATGGGGAGGAGGAGGGGCAGGAAGAGGAGGGGGAGCTCTCCAATTTCTCTTAAATCGGAAGGAAATGCAAAGACCCTATTTGTAGCTGCAAGGGAGGAAAAGAAAAGAGCCCACAAGGAAACTACCAGCAGATGGTAAATACATTTTTAATTCTTCTGTCATACTGTGTGGACTTGTGCACATTTGTCCTGCTGCGTCGGGCTCCTGAAATAGCCACCATGGACCTGCAGAAGAATGCCACAACAATCGGAGACTCAGACACGAGAGCTGACAAACCAGAAGGGTTAACAGAACATGGTGGCTTTGCTCCCAGTCGTCTGCTCCTCCTCAAGGTGCCTGCTGTCTTTCTCAGTGCAGGAACATCCTCTCCTACGTCGAGTTTCATGGGTGATGTGTCAAAACATACTACTTCAAGCTCTTTTCCAGGCGTCTCTGCTTGCAATCGTTACCTATTGGCACTATTTAGTTCATGGTTCCAAAAGTTCCAGGGACCAAGGACCATAGGCTGACAGGTCCTAAGTCCTCAAAGGAGTGTCACCAATACCCACGGTAATCCAGACTTCTTCACCTCATCCTCTTCCAAATTGTAGCTGGACAGCATGTTCCCATGGAACACGGTAGACATTTCAGTTCCAGAAAAGGGAGCAATTTGGTCATGAGTTGTCGGTCAAGGAACCTAAAATGGTAGTGTTCCAACCTACTTTCTGTGGACACTGGGTTCTAAGAGGCTCTGGGAGACCATCACCAGGAGTGCATTAGACTCCCAACCCTGACGTTATTGATCAGGGTTTATCAGTGGAAAGGAAAATGAGTTGATGAATCCCATTGGAGGTGGAGCAAGGAAGCATGGTTTACAACTTGATCACAGTCTAAGGGACAGAACACAGTACTGTACAATTAGGACTGTATCCCTAGGAAACCTAGTTTGGTTAGTCTTTTCATTTAGTAGACATAAATCTGGACCGAAGAGATGGGAAAGATCGTGCAGTTAGTGACTCAGTGATGAATTCATCAGTGGAACCCAGGACACTTCTGTCTCCCCATCCTATTTTCATCCACTCCAGCACTCAAGGAAGGTTGGTTTCGCTGTGACACCCTATATCTGAGGCTCAGTGATCTTTGTCACAGCAACCTTTGTAGATGGGTTCTTGTAAATCGGGATGACGGGGTCTGTGACCAGTCTGGGACTACTCAGGAGAAACTGGCTGATACTCTTCGTCCGTAAGGTTTCAAGCTAAAATATATTTGTTAATTTCTGCCCTGGGCCCCTGTGGATTGTGTCTGGGTTATATAGCTACTACACCATTGGGCACAGCGCGGGCCCCTCTTTCCATGAAGTATCAGAAATATGACTAGATTTAAAGGCAGGATTTGGTTGGTGGGAGAACTTTTGCCGACTCCTGTCAGGGGCAGGAGTGACAGACGCTTACTGTCTTAGTCACAGAAAGCAGAGCAAGACCATCCTAGTCCTGCTCGATCAAAGGAAATCTTGGTCCACAAAGTATAAGTTTCCCAGCGTCTAAACAGGTTATCATACAGACAACTTACTTCCTCCTAGTTCCTAGGGAATGCCTCTTCTTAATCAATGATGCTTCAAAATGTGCTCTCCGTTTCCATGCAAGTTAATCAACACCATCAGTGGAGTTCTTCCAAATGTCGCAGCTCTATCCTGAATCCCAATTTTGCCTTTTTCAGCAAATGATATCAGCAATGCTTTCTCCTAGTTTTTGTGGTTAAACCCCCCCCCCCTTTTTTTTTTTGGTTCTTTTTTTCGGAGCTGGGGACCGAACCCAGGGCCTTGCGCTTCCTAGGTAAGCGCTCTACCACTGAGCTAAATCCCCAGCCCCGGTAAAAACCTTTTAACCAGTCTTGTCTACATAGTGTATTCTTTGCGGGTAGAAAGTCAATGCGATCCTTTGAGTAGTCCTACTAAGTTTATTGGTTAGGACCGAAAGCACGTGAGAGACCTGAGGCTGGAGGAGTGTAAGAACCATTTTTGACTGAGTTATTTTCCATTGAACAATAATGAAGGCACACTTTAAATTATTCCCTGTCTGTGATCCAAATTTGATTATCTAGCTAGTATCACTGGGGACAATTGAAGCTTTAATAATTACACTCAAGGTCTTGAAGAAGAAAAGAAAACTGTGTCTAGGACATTCATTCACATACAGCCTGGCAGACTTACTGTCTGAGAACCTGACTACCTGAGATCCCGTTCGGTTGATGCCATTTCAAATAAAATAAAAGCTAGATATAAACTATTGTTTCTTGTAGAAGGGTGACACGATTCTTACCTGAGTAAAGAGCACAGGCTGTTGGCTTCACCTTTCCTTGTGGACGACTGTTTTAGAACTATTCCCTCATGAAGACCTGAGGCTAGACTTCTTACTCCCATTGCAGGCTCCATTATGAGACAATGCAGTATTGAAGTTGCTTTGCACTGTAGGCCAAGGGCTCGTCACATGGGCCAGATTCCATAAATATCCTTCGATTCCCATGATCCTCAGAAACAAATCAACCTCCCGGAAAAACAGAAATCCTGCAACAGCTCCAACTTACATAAAAGAAGATGGTCTGAGGATGTGATACTGCTAAGCATTCTGGGTAGCTAAGGGGAAGAGAAAACTTGAGTGGAGTCATAGTTAACTCACTGTCAGAGAGAGACTTGGGGGTTATTACAGACCCACATCATGATAGGTAGTCTCTGCCTTGGGGTCCCACACAGGCTCTCTGTGTGAAAGATGGGCACCACAGTTTGTGGGTTGAAGAAAGGAGTCAATGAGTTTCCTGAGGCCAACACCCATGTGTTGAGGTTTGGTCTGTTGCTGTATATTGAAATGCTAAATGCTGGTCCTGGTTGCCTCAGAGATGAGAAAATCTTCAGATACACTAGGTGATGCTAATTGACATTGCTCCTTAATTTAAAAACCATCAGACTGAGAACAGGGTCCCCAAAGGAGGAGTTAGAGAAAGGACTAAAGGAGATGAAGGGGTTTGCAATTCCATAGGAACAACAATATCAGCCAACCAGAACCCCCAGAGCTCCCAGGGACTAAACCACCAACCAAAGAGTACACATGGAGGGACCCATGGCTCTAGCCACATATGTAGCCGAGGATGCCCTTGTCAGGCATCAGTGGGAGGAGAGGCCCTTGGTCCTGTGAAGGCTCGATGCCCCAGTGTAGGGGAATACCAGGGCAGGGAAGCAGGAGGGAGTGGGTGGGGGTGGGGGAGCACCCTCATAGAAGTGGGGGGAAGGAGGATGGAATAGGGGGTTTCTGGAGGGGAAACTGGGAAATGGGACAACATTTGAAATGTAAATTTAAAAAGATATATCCAATTAAAAAGAAAAAAAACCCTGCTGGTTGGCAGCCAATAGCTGGGCAGAAGAGAGGTTGATGGGGTTTCAGTTCCCAGGCTTGGGGTTAGAGGAGGACCAATAGGGAAAGGGAGAAGGTGGAGAAAGGAGAGGACGCTATGGGGTAGGTGAGTCATGAAACTCTGGCAATGAAGACTGAGTCAATTGGAATTCAAGGTGGCCCACATGGACCATGCCAAGTTATAACTCGGGATTGCTGATAGGGAAGTAGATACTAATAGCGTAGAGAGCAGACATCTACCCAGCTGTAGTGTTTTTAAAGCTTATTATAAATAAGAGAGTCGTGCATCTTTTATCTGGGAACTGAATGATCAAAGGCAGGGTAGAAACCCGAGATTAAAGAATTACTCCAACACCCATGCTTTGCTTCAAGAAAGCAAACAGACTACCTCAGCCTGAGTGTACGGATGCCCCGCCCAGTGTTGGAAGACGGGTGACTAGATGTAAGGTACTGTAGGCTGTGTGGCTCCCATAGGTAACAAGTTCAAAAGCATCCGAAACTCTCATGCTGTGTGCATTTCCCTGGGGAGACCTAGCAAACACAACACCTGTTCACCTAAATGGCAGCAAGGCACACCAGAGACAATGGTCCTCAAGTCTAGATTGTAGAACTTGGGAAGTTTCTTTGGGTTGCTTACGGGAGCATGGGTGACTCAAAGGCAGCCACGTTACCTTACAAATCCCACCCCAGCCTCAGTGACAGCTCACAAACCTGCACCCCCAGAACTCCTGTACCCCCAGAACTCCTTGTACAATTTGCATTTGGGTCCCTCCAGGAGAATCTCTCTTCCTCCAGTGATGCTGCCCACACTCAAAGGCTCTCATGAGCACTGGGAGGGGTGTGTGGATCTTAGACCTTTCCCCAAGCCTCTGTAAGTGTCTATAGTCTTCTGGGGATTACATGCCACTGTTCCTTCTCCTTTGAAGGGGAGTGTTTCGGTTTAAAAGGAATGGCCGTACAATGAAGTATAGCCATTTTCCTTTGTTTACAAAGTAATTTGTGACTGAAGGCTTTTGAAATGCTCAGAAGTTCTGTTTTGATCTACAGGTGGTCACCCAGGGGCGCCCACGGTATGATAGCCCATTAAGCCGTGAATGTGTGCTTCCTATGTGTTTTCCACAAGACTGGGTTGTTTCAATTAAAAGGTTTAAAAAGAATATCTCCCAATGGGCAATATAATTCTTAAAAGGTGTTGGAGTAGTATTTTCTTAATTAAATAAATTGATATTTATTAAAGAGGGAAATAGAAAACTTGGATTAAAAAGAAAAAAGAAGACAAGAGAAAGGTGACGCCCATCCCCATTACAAAGCAGCGGCACGGGGATTGCTACTATGTGTTTGGTGAACTGTTATGTGTCGTGGACTAAAAGGAAAGACACCCATATCCAGTGCCCGAGATGTATACGCCAGAGCACAAATACACCATGGAAATTGTGCTTCCATTCATAAAAACAGCCAAACACTGGAGACAAGTGAAAACATCCCCCAGCAGTAGATACTATAAAATGTCGTTTATCCAGCTGAGGAATATCACACAGCACAGTAAGTGCATGGAAGAGAAAGAGAAAGAAAAAGGAAAGAAAAGAAAGAAAAAAAAGTTCAGTAGGTTACAGCACTTGCGACACTCAGTCATGAGGACCTGAGTTCAAATCCCCAGAATGCATATAAATCCTAGATGCTTAGTATATGCATCTGCTATCATCACATTCCTGCTGGGAGAAGGAAGGCAGACGGGGCAGGGCGGGGCAGGAAGTGGGGCAGAGACAGGAGGCGGGGCAGGGGGAGGGAACAAGAGAATTCCAAGAAGCTCACAGACAACTGGTTCAGTATACACAGTGCAGTGGAGGAATGGGAGAGAGCCTGTTTGAGACAAGGAGGAAGGTGAGGGAGGAGTGATAGCTGGGTCCGCCCTCTGACTCCTACACGTGAGGACCGGCATGCACACACATGTATACACACATAATTTATCAAAAAAAATACGAAAACGTATTCTTCATCAATGCATACTTAATGAGTAAAACTATATAATGTAAAAAGAAGAATGAGGCAGGAAGATTAGCTTAAAAATAGAGAAGGTGAAAGTCATGGGGGTAAGTTTCCTTTCACTTACTCCGTAATCACCTGAATGTATGGTATTTATACAATCTATTAATTATTATTATTAATTTATTAGGTTGGACTTTCTGTGTGCATTTCACAACAAAAATGTATGTAAAAATCTCACTTGATACCTAACAGCATGAAGACAGTTGTCGTTGTAACCTATTGCTATATCCATACTGCCAAGCCTCCTATAATGTAGTATGTAGATTCCGTCCACATTTCTTTCTAGCCTTTCATCCCTCCTCCAAACCCCCCCACCCCCCGCTAATGACATTTCCTCACAAAAGACTTCCTCTTTGAGTTTTTTTTCCCTTCCCCATTTCCATTTAATTTTAACTAAGAGTAAATACCATGCAAACTTTATGCCTCTCTGGAAACCCAAAGCCATAGAATAGCTTCCAGGAAATTAGGTTTCTTTAGCCTAAGCTACATTGATTCACAAACCAATCTGGAGGATTTTGCCATAGCTCATGGGAGACGTTTCCTTCTCCATTAATAATGCAGCTGCTTAAAGATAAAAAAGGAGGAGAGGGGGTTCCTTTCCACCTCATCAGGTGCTGTAGCTTCAAAATCAAAGACCAGGGAGTGAGTGAGGGAGGCTGCCAGGGTGGGTAGCAGAGGTGGGGAAGGGGACGTGGCTTGAGACCCATGGCAGAGCTCAGAGTGATGTCCCCACCTGCCCAGTTCACGCCACGTTGATCTCAGGTCCAGCCATTTTGCTTCCAGCAAAACATCACGGAGCAGGTTTCTAAACTGATTTAGAGATTAAAAAAAAATCCAGTGATGATTAATATTGATCGTTAACCTGATAGGAGAAAAACTTCCGGGCGTGGCTGTGAGGGGGTTTCCAGATTGGGTTAACTGGAGTTGGGGAGACTCTCCCTGAATGTGGACAGTACCGATTCATGGGCTGGTATCAGGGATTGTTTAAAAAGGACAAAGCCAGGGTTGGGGATTTAGCTCAGTGGTAGAGCACTTGCCTAGCAAGCGCAAGGCCCTGGGTTCGGTCCCCAGCTCTGGAAAAAAAAAAAAAAAAAAAGAACTTAAAAAGGACAAAGCCCGCGGAGGACCAACCATCACTGTTTAACGCATCGACTGTGGACACAGTGTGGCCAGCTATCTCATATTCCTGTTGCCCCGGCTTCCCCAGGATGATAAACTGCGTTTCTCAAACTGTGAGCCAATACAAACCCTGCCTCCCTTAAGTTACTTTTGTCAAGTATTTTATCCCAACGAAAAAAGTAACAACAACAACAACAACAACAACAACAACAACAACAACAATAAAACCAGTAATCAGTGTAATCCTAATGTAATTCTATGGCTTTTCCTTGGCCTCCAGATGGCACCATCTTGTGTCCTTCTGCCCTTAATAGGTCAAGTCACGTGACAAAGGAGCGCACATTTGGGTTTTGCCATCTTGCTCGATCTGAATCTAAGCTCTTCTTCTTGGTGCTCAGTCTGGAAGGAAAACAAAAGGCCGTCATACAAAAGCACCGGAAGAGGAGAAAAGGAACAGAAGGCGATGGTGGTCGGACGTGATGCCTATGGAATCGGACAGGTAAAACTGGGCAGAGAACAAAGGTGTGTGGGCCTGGGCGGTGAGAATTAGGAGTGAGGCTCAGAACCCCGCTGCTTTAGAAAATAACCAGAATCCGCATCGGTGGGGAAGCCTGTGAGAACTTCCGGAACCAGGACGCATACCCAATCGGAATCTGCCTTTTAACAAGAGTTCCAGGAATTTCTGTACGTGGTTGTACCAGTACCAGATCTGATTGGTACCACTGGCCTTGGGCATATTAGCAGAGGGGACTGTTTTGTCTATGGAGGGATCTGGCATTTCCATTGCTCCAGGATGACTTCCACTTTCAATATTCTCTTTAGCACCGTGACCAAAGCCGGTAGTTTCACTCTGTCTGGGTTTCTCTGTTCTCTGATCTCCGCAGAGAGCCCATGGACCTCTGCAATCTTGGCTTGGGTCTTGTGCCTCTCCAAACTGCTGAGCTTCCGGTAGAAAGTGGATGTGACTCTGCACCCCGCCCCCCTCTAGGGGAAGGACAGCCATGTCTGGATTGATAACCGGAAGCCATGACTGATTCTGACTTTTGTCACCCAGATTTCATTCAACACCGCTGACTATTAGGTTTGTCCCCTTTCCATTGACAGGTGCTTCCCTTGACCCTGCGGGCTCTGGACTCAGCACCCCCTACCAAAGGGGCAGAGGCCAGGAGAGGCCAATAGAAACATATCACAGCACCTTCTCGCTCTTAGCGAGTCCAGGATCCCACGTACCTGTTCTGCAAGACCATGCAATTCCAAAGATGGTCTTTTCTGCCCTTTAAGTTAAAAGCAGCTTAAGAATAAAAGAGGGTATAAAACCAGCCCAACCATTTTGCATAGCTGCTGTATTGTCCCCCCTGCCTTCCCTACTGAGGACTTTGCTGTCTGATATATTTTATAAAAACAGTCCAATTCCCGCAGAAGCTTCATAATTTCTCCGGTTGCTACACAGCTAGTTCATTCTGACTGCTGATATTTACCTCCCGCCATGCTCAATTTATAGCAGTTCGTAAATTACATCAAGTACAGAGTGCATCTGCTACTGGGGTTTAAGCCAGGATAAAACGGCATGGAAGGCTCAACAAGGCTGACAGTTAAGGAAGGGTCCTTTCAAGTGACTATTACTCCCTCCTAATGACTACTAATGAACTCACCGTGTTGTTCTCTTTCTTTTTTTCCTCCTTTTATTGTATGTGGGCATGTATGTATGCGTGTTCCCGTGTATGTGAGTATGCGTATAGTGTGTGCAACTGTCTGCAGAGGCATCGAGTGTCTCCCCTGAGCCTCGATGCTCTTCCTCCTTACTCTTTGAGGCAGAGTCTCTCAATCAAACTCAGAGCTTGATGATCTGGTCATCTTGCTCCAGGGAGCCTCTGCTTCTGCCTTTCAAGGCTAGAATTATGGGCCAGCGTGATGACCTGGCATTTATACAGGTTCTAGAGATCCGAACTCCCATCCTTCTGCTTGTACAAGGAACACTTTTACTACTGAGCCATCTCCCAAGTCTGAATTAACTGTGTCTTTAAGAATGTTTTATCATTTCCATTCCTAGGAACTATTCTGGTGATTCGGAAAAAAAAAAAAGAGGAAGAGAAAGCAAACAGAAGTGTGGCGGCACCCCAGTAGCAAAGCAATGGTGTGGGTGTTGTTTCTATTACTTACATACATAACGCTTCTCACAGAATCCAAATGTCTTACAAAAGGAAGCACAACACAAATTCTGATAGAGATGCCACAACACAGAGCGCTACAAAGACAACAATTACCCAAGGAAATGTAAATCTGGTAGAAATCGTTTACATAGAAAGAATGGGTAAGTATGCACAGGCTCAGTCTGCATGTCCAGACGTAGTCACACGGGGCAGCACTGGTGCGTTTGGAAAAGAAGTACAGTTGGCTGGCCCTCGGGAGCTGTGGGTTCCATTCCTGTAGTCAACCAAACAGAGCTAACGTTGCACCTGTGTTGAACGCGTTCAGACTTTTGTCTTCGTGTTACTCCTTAAACAACACAGTAGAACAGCTTGCGTAGTATTTACATTGTGTGGGGGCCGTGAGACTCAACTCAAGAGATGGTTTAGCGTATCTCGGAGGAAGTGCATGGTTCCACGCAAGTGCTAAAGAGTGTTACATGGGACATTGCACACCTGCAGACTTGGCTGTGGGCAAGGTCTTAGAACCAATGCCCCAGTGATACCGAAGAATGATTATGATGTCAAGACAGAGGTAAGGTATAGTAACTAAATTATCCATGTCTAAAAAATCTCTGAACAAGAGATACATGCTTGGTTATGATGGCACTTCAGTTGCCAAAGTCGCAGAAAACCTCGCTGAATTAGTAGAGCAGCAAAGATGGGTATATGTGTGAATGTGTGTGTGTGTGTGTGTGCCTGCCTGTGTGTGTAGATGCATGTGTGTGAGTGTGTGTGTGTGCATGTGTTTGTATGTGGGTGTGTTTGTGTCTGTGTGTATGTATGCACGTGTGTGTGTGTGTGTGTGTGTGTGTGTGCGCGCACATGTGTGCATGCATGTGCATATATCTGACACCCTTGGCTCAGCAAAATCAAAAACCATACAGTGATTAGTCCCAGACTAGAAGGAGAAAATGGAAAGCTAGTACCTTGTCTTTATTTGTTTATCATTCTTGTTGCACTGCTTTTGGGGTCAGAATTCTGGACAGTCAGTAGCTGTTACATTAAAAGAAACCCCATGAGAAGTCTGTGTATAAATTCTGGTTTGAGGGGTTATCATGGAGGCTCCCCTTGCTTTCTTCAGTCCTAAGTGGTCCCCTACATCTCCACTTGAATAAACTTGCATCTGACTATTTGGGCTTTTAGGAAAAGGGACTCGTACTATGAGATGCTTCCAGGAGAATAACAAAAATGCTACCGAAGCTTAAAACATTATAATAATCCGGAATAAAACCACACGCAAAAGAACAGTCAGAATACTCAAAATTATGATGTATGTGTCTTTGTTTCATGAGTGTCTTAGCTAGAGTTTTATTGCTGTGAAGAGACTCTCAGAGAGCCAAGAGTTCTACATCTTGATCCAAAGGCAGCCAGGAGTAGACTAGGAAGAGGATCTCATTCCACACTGGGCAGAACCTGAACATACGACCTCAAAGCCCGCCCCTTGAACAATGAACTTCCTCCAACAAGGCCACACCTCCTAGTAGTGCCACTTCCCGTGGGCCAAGCATATTCAAACCACCACCACAAGTCATGTGATACAATTAGCACATCACCTCTCTGAGGATTCACTTGTGTGTGTGTGTGGGGGGCGGGGGGGCATCAGCTTGCTCATCTCAAGAGCAGCTATCGTTAGCTGCCTCCGATGTCTTCTCAGACTGCATAGCTCTGCTTACTATACTTTGTGTTCCCTTCGTGACACCCATCCATGAATGTGTAACGTGTTCCAGGGAATCCAGCAGGTGCCTGCCATAAACCTGGACGAAATTAAAGTGACAGAGGCCTTTTAAACATTATTTGGGTAAAATGATGTGCACTGTCATAGTTGTAAAGATGTCAAACCTCTACAGAAACTGTTACAATGCACCTACACTGGATTAAACAGTGTTCCCCCTCCTCCCTCACACCACCCAAATCCATTACAACCAAGAACCTGCACCTCTCACCTTATTTGTACAGAGGGCCTTTGCACAAGTGTAGTTAAGGTAATATCACACTGCATTAGGGCAAGACTTAAAGCCAAATACGTTTATAATGGGACCCTGTAGAGACATACGAGAGAAGATGGGCACGTTTAAAAAAAACAAAAACAAAAAGCCAAACAAACAGAAATTGGAGTGGCATAATGCCTGAGAAATGATTGATTAAGGGCTATGTAAGTAGGAAGAGGGCCTGAGATTGGATAACCAATATTTAGTTGTTTTTTTTTTTATTTTTTGTTTTTTGTAAGACATGTGGTAGTGTGTGCCTATAATCCCAGCACTTGGGAGGCCATGAAAGATGGACTGTTAGACCTTGCTGGCCCGCTAGCCTAGGCATATCACGGAGCTCTAGGTTCAAAGAGGGACCCTCTCTCAAAACAATAAGATGGTGGGCGATTGGAGAAAATACAGATGTTGACCTCTGGCCTCTTCATACATGTGCCTGTACTTGTGTGAACATGTGAACATTTACACACACACACACACACACACACACACACACACACCACTGATAACAACCGCAAGCAATTCAATGGATGATCATTGAGAAGGTCCATAGCCTCTGTTAGTGCTTCCCTCAAATTCTTATGTTAAAAACCCTAACCTCCCCAGTAGAATGATATTAGGATGTGAAGCCATTGGGAGATATTTACATCACGGGAGGGTGGACCTCATGAATAAAACCAGTCCCCCTGTTAGAAGTGATCTAAGAGTGATTATTTTTTATCTTTATCATATAATGATACAGGGAGGTGACCCAGTTGCATTCAACAGATATCCGGCTGGTTAGCCTTTGGGCCCTGAGCTTCTAGCTTCCAGAACCTTGAGAAACTGTTGTTTAAGCCATCTGGTCCATCGGATTCTGTGGCAGTATCCTTACCCGAGACTAGGGTAGTGTGAAACGGATGTTAATTTGGCTCCCACTGAAAAAGCGTGGCCCTAATTCCAGACTCCTGTTCCTAGAATTTGAAAAAAGAAATGTATTCCCGTTATCTTCAGCTTGCTGTTTTGCAGTATGTTATACCAGTCCTGAAAACAAATGCAACATCTGGTAGGCAGACATGAAAGTAAATACAGCAGGGCTGACGGTGTGGTGCAGGCCAGGAATGAGAGCTCCTTGGAAGACTGAGGCAGGAAGATAGCAAGCTCAAGACCAGACTGTGTTACAGAGTCACGTCAAGACAGTGGAACCCTGTCTCAACTCAAAAGTAAAAAGAATATTGGGCATCCAGCTCAGTGGAGGAGCCGAACGTATGAAAGATCCTAGATTCAGCTGCCAGCACTGGTAACAAGCAAAACAATGCAGAAACACAATCTTATCCTTTCCCTAGACTTATAACGCAAGAAGGAAGAGCCTACTCATCACCATGACCTGTCAATCATGTGCCAAAGCTGGCTAGAAGTAGGTCTCTCTACCCTGAGAGGGCAGGTACAAAGAGGAAAGCGTCACTAAATAATCACCTCTCCTGTGATTTGGCTCTTCTTTTATTCCTTAGACTGAGTTGGGGGTCTCGCTGTGTAACCCAGGCTGTCCTGGATTCATGCTCTTTTGGTCTAAGGCATCTCAGGTGCTGGGGCAGTAGGCATGCAACATCTTACCTGGTCCTAGCTATCCCATTTTAAAGTGACACAGGAGACCCTCACCGTACAAGATTTACAGAGGAGAAAGCTGGGGCTTGAAGTGTAGCTTAGTGGTAGAGTGTGTGCTTAGCATGCGCGAGTTCCCAGGTTTAATCTCCCGCACGCCCCAGCAAATGCAAAGGAGGTTGTCAAGAATCTGATTCCGTGGCATTTACAGCCCTTACATAAATCGAACATGCAGTAAAATGTGGGAACTAGAGATGAGAGAGAAAGGCTGTTTTCTAGAAATAGCACATATTTGGGGTGGGGGGGTATTTCTCCTCTCTCTTCTCAAGATAATCAGGGGCAACGAGAACACGAGGGAACCACTTGGATCACACAAGGGTCACCTGGGCAGAGGGAACAGAACTCAAAAGGCAGAAGTTGGAGGTGGTAGAGATTCCTGAAAGCCGAGGAAAAAGCAAATGACCAGCGTTGAGATTTTCATTCCCTCATAGGAAGACACAGACGATGGATGCCCCACCCTCAAGAGCTCCCAATGATCACCTACAACAGCAACGATGGAGGTGCCTTTAAATATCAACCAAGGCCAGAATATCTCACAGGCACACCGGGTAAGCGACAAGTGCCCTGCTCTCTTCCCCATCTTTCCCCCAGCTTTCCCATCCCTGGGGAGTATGAAGCCCCCATACCCCTAAGAGCTAAAGAACAAGAGAAAGGGAGGGGAGAGAAGCCATTGCTCTTCAAAACCAAGCTGAGGCTGCATTGTTACACAGAGCTTTGCACCTTAGTTTCTCGCATTATGCTTATGACATCTTATTACCTGGAAGTGACCAGGAAAACGAAATTTATGCTAAGTTTTCTTTAAGAGCTGCGCAAATGTTGAGCCCATAGAATAAATCTGATGGTTTGCTTTATGATGGATTACATCCTATGACTCACACTCCTTCAATGGAGCAGTTACATAACTACGTCTGAATGCAGTTGGAGGGAGCAGTTCTTCATCCCTTCTATACATTTTTCTTTATGAACACACTGTTTCTGTCTGAACTCTGAAAAATCATGTCAAATTATAGAGAATTTTGTGCCTTCGCTTCCTGTTTAACAACACTTACAAAACATCTAAAATGAACCCCATCTGGTGCTTGCTGCCCATCCGAGGACCAATAATTGTTGAACTAATGAGCAAAAAAAGTGATCGGTTAACGAAATACAGATTTCAGAGGCTCATTATAAACCTGGCTGTACCCAGATCATTCTCTGCCAAAATAAGAAATACCCCATGTTTGTGATTTCTGAGCTATTCCTGCCACACCCTCTACTCATATCAAACTATGAAATCTTAGTAATCGGATACTGAGGGAGTGATTTTGAACAATCCCTTAATTTTATCTACGAAGACTGTATTCATGATTTATTGCTGCTGTAACAAAATCTCTGACAAAAGTTACCTTAAGAATGGGTTTATTTGGGCTCATGGTTTGGGTGAGCATTGTCACCCAATGGGGTGGGAAGGCACAGCAGCAACTGAGGAGGTAGGTCACATTCAGAGGAAAGACAACAGTGAACGGCGGTCCTCAGCTCATGTTCCTTTTTTATTTATCTAGAACTCCATCCCATGGAAGGATGAACTCTTGAAGTCTAGATGCTGGGGCAAGCATGAGCTTTGATGGTGTGCTCAAGCATCTGGACTTAATATAGTCAGTCAGAATACAGACTAGGGATTTAGTTCAGTGGTCAGAAGCTACTGAAGTGTGTTCTGCAACATAGTGACAGTAAGTCCCATTACAGTTTGGGTAATGGTTGTGCTTGGGGCATTATAGGTAAAGAGTCCAGTTGGCAAAGGATCAAATTCATGTAAGAAAAATGACAGTGGGCATGAGAAGGGCCTAAGAACTTCAGAGGTGTGTATTATAGACTATTGAATTATTTCACACTTCAGACTCATATATTCAAGTCCTGGTACTGAATATGTTTCCAATAGGCCTTTGGAGATGATTAGATTTCGATGAGAGTGAATTCTCTCATGATAGCAATATTGTTCTAAGAAGAAGGGTCAGACAAGCTCTGAAAGTTTGTGAACTTGACACAATCTAGAATCACCTACTAAAAGTCCCAGTGAAGAATTGTGTAGAGTAGGAGGTCCCTACAGGTATGCTTGTGGGAATTATCTTCCATTGAGGTGGGAAGACCTGAGGCCTGTGGAACTGTGGGTGGCATCATTCCCTAGGAAGGAGATCTTGGATTGTATAAGTATGTAGAAAGTGAAACAAACACTAATGTGAATTCATGAACTCATTCCTCTCTACTCATAACTGTGGCTGTGATGTAACCAGTTGCTTCAGGTTCCTGGAACCTATAATTCTCCACAACAATGGCCTGTAACATGATGAATTCTTTCTCAAGTTGCTTTTGTCTGGGCAACAAACAACAAAATTGAACCATCCCTTTGTTTTTTTTGTCACATGAGGGTATGCCCACAAGTCATCTAGCTACAAGCCAGGAAGAAAACCCACACCACAGACCAACCATTCTGGGTCTTTCTCCTTGTGTTCTGGCACAAGGAAGTGAGTCGTTTTTAAACTAGCTAACTGTGGCGTTTTGTTATAGAAGCATAAATTAATAAACAGTGAAAGTGGAGTAGAAATATAGTGTCTATTAGATAGGGAATCAACTGAAAGAGGAATCATGGTTTGGATGAGAATCAAAGTGGATTAGTCAGGGATACTGTTCAGTCATGCCCCAGTTTCCGTTCCAAATACTATGACAGACAGAAGACTGTGAGAGAAGCCACATAGGGAAGTTAATTTCAGCTCACAGTTCCAAGTTACAGTGTACCCTGGAAGGAAAATGACAGGGGCAGAAGCTTGAAGCACCTAATCACACCCATGGTCAAGAGCAGAGAGAATGAATGAACCCACATGTACTTCTCAGCTCACCTTTCCTACTCTTAGTCTATGACTCAGTCGGAAATGCTGCCACCCATAACGGGCTGGGTCTTCCCACATCCATCCGTGTAATCGGGATACTCTGCCACAAACATGCCCACAAGCCAATGGAGCTAGGCAATTCCTCATTCCTGACACTCTCCACAGGTGAGTCTAGATTGCTTTCAACTGAAAACTAACCCCATAGTCAACCCCATCTCAAACAGAATGAAAGACAACAATCAAGACAAAAGATAACTGACATATGTCAGGAAAAGAAAGTGCTTGACCAAAATTTCAAGGTATAATAAAAACACTTTGATGAGGGCCATTGGAATAAAAACATATTTAATGAGGGCCACTAAAAGTGCTTGTTCTGCAAACCTGACTCTTTGAATTTGATCCATAGACATTCGTAGATGAACTACAACTAAGAGTTTGTCACCAACAAAGCAGAAATTTCTGAGGGGAAAAAATGTTCTTTAAATGAAGAAAAAATGGTATATAAAAACTTGGATAGGTATAATAGACTCTTCCTCTTTTCTGGGTTTCCTAAATTATGTTTGACAATGAAAGCAAAAATCATAGCATGGCCTGATATGGTTCTAGACAACATAGAGGAAATAACTAAGACACTTATATTTTGAAATGGGGAGGTAGAGAAGGGCTTTGTCTCAGGGTTTCAATTGCTGTGATAAAACACCATGACTTAAAGCACCGTAAAGAGGAAAGGGATATTTCATCTGACAACTCGTAGTCTATCATCCAGGGAAGTCAGGGCAGGAACTCAAGGTAAGAACCTGGAGGCAGGAACTGATAGAGAGGCCATGCTGTGGAGGAACACAGTTTACTGACTTGCTCTTCATGGATATCTCAGCCTCCTTTCTTATAGCACAGAATTGCCCATCACTGGTACATTGAGCTGGGTCTTTTCCCATCCATTATTAATCAAGAAGAAATACTACAGATTTTGCCAAAATCCAAGGTAATAGGACAATTTCCTCAATCAATTGAGGGTTCCTCTTATCAAATATCTCTAGTTTGTGTTTAGTTGACATGAAATTAGCAGTATACAGCTGTCCACTGTAATTGAACCGACAAAACAATTGCACTAAGGACTATGAAAAATTATGAAAATACAATAATCACTACAAAAGTTATAGACAGGGGCTGGGGATTTAGCTCAGTGGTAGAGCTCTTACCTAGGAAGCGCAAGGTCCTGGGTTCGGTCCCCAGCTCCGAAAAAAAGAACCAAAAAAAAAAGTTATAGACAGATATTTACAAAAATACTACAAATGACTAAAAGAATAATTCTAAAACAACATCACATAACAAAAGGTCAAAAAAGAAAATTAATAGGCAGGTCAATCAGAAAGCAAAGTAAAACAAGGGCCTAACACATCGGTAATTACACTAAACGTAAATGGACTAAATACCAATTGATATAGTAGATTGAAACCATAACTCAACTATATGCTACCCATAAGAAACTCACTTCAAAATGAAAGTAAAAAATTGGAACATTAATCAAATGAAAGGAGAAATAGTATAATAGATAACGTAGAGCTTGGAATAAAGAAAATTACAAATGGCCAAGAGTCTCTTCAGTTGAATTCTTGACTCATCAAATAAGTTTGCATTTCTCACAAGCTGAAGACTCGAATGGAGAGGGATTTGCTGTGAGATATATCTCCTATTGCCCCATTATGGAGTGGGATGTTTCCCTTTCACAACTGCAGCCTCTTTTTAGCTCATGCATTGGGTGCCTAGGCAGTTCTCTTTCTCAATAACTGCACATCCTTTTTTTTTTAATCTTTCTGCTCAATTTATCTGCTTATTCACTATTTTTCAACATAGACCTGGATAAACTGCAATACAGTTAGACGTGGAACAGCTGGAATACTTACTTTTAAATTCGACTTCACTCAAAATTTCAGGACATGGGCAGTATGAAACCAGATTCTTAGGCAAAATATCACATGAATGGTCCCTCACTCCATTCCTGATTGAGTCCTTACTCCCCTCTGAGATCTTGTGACTCAGTCCTCCACAATACAGCTCCCATCCAGAAAGGCCCATTAATCTCAATTCCCATCGTGCTGGCTTTTCTAGTCCAACATACCAAACTCTTCTACACTTTGGCTGCAAATACTTCCAAAAACCT